>NW_023996283.1:0-52956 GCF_015586225.1 Lucilia sericata | reverse complement strand
TTGATGGATATATGCTTAAATTTTTAATAATAGTGTTCAAATCTCACGTTTTGTTTTTTTTTTTTTTTTTTTGCTTCAAATCTTTAACATTTTCCTTTTGTTCACATGTCACTATTATGGGTCATAAGTGGCACTTTTGTTTGGCTTTAAAAAAAATCAACATTGTTTGTCCAACATTCAATCATCGATCTTTGAGTTGTACGATCATCAATTAAATGTTGCCACATCTTAGATAATTATGTTTATAAGATCAGTATACCTCTACCTGTCTTTAATTTTACACTGACCTGTAGACATGGCTTGCCATATAAAAACAAAAATAAACTAATTAACACTAATTTTTTTTATATTTAATGAAATATTTCATAACATTTCATATTTTATATTTTTTTGGATTTTATTGGTTTTATTTGTTTTTATTTTTATATTTCTCTGGGGGATTTAATAAATACTACTAATAATAATTAACTATTGCTGGTTTATTAATTTAATAATGTTTTCTATATATTTGAAAGTTAATTTATAATAAAAATGTTTAAATTTTCTTTTTGTGTAGTTTAAGTAAAAACTATTTTTAAACTAGATACTTATTTGGTTTTATCTTTTTATTTTATTTTACTTTACGGTTTGGATAATTCCAAACCATATTAATAGACAAATAACTATTAAACTACTTATTTGTTGTATTACATATTAAAACCTAAATCGAACTAATTTACAAAACAAATGCTGAAGTAAAGGAGTAAAATTTGTAACCTACATTCTACACTTATGGAAATATTTTGTATTATAGTTTTATTACAAAATGCTGTTGATGTTGGTGTTTAAATATACACTGTTACTATTACGATTACATTGTCTTGCCTGTAATGTAAGCAGAAATACTATTGTTAATTAATTTTAGCTTACAATTAGTTTAAATAAAAGATCTTTTTTAGCAAATCATCAGGTTTCTGAAGAAATATTGATTTTGAGTAACGATAACAATCAATTGCTTGTGGCTTCGCTAAATCGCTTGAAAATTGTGAAAGAACTTTATCAAACGATCACTTATGATCGAGAACCTACAATCAGCTGCAGCTTTTCAATAGCAAAACTGCTTTGTTTTGTGATCACCTAACTTCCTGAGAACGCTTTAAAGATTCTTTTCTGATCATATCTTAACGACCTTAAAGAGTAACGCGATCAACTAGAAAAACTGCACAGCCAAGAAGATAACTCAATGGAGATGAACGAACAAGTGATCACTTACAAAGTGTCACTCATCAATTAGCACAGAGAAATTGGGAAGTCAAAAATTTCAAACAAGATATGCTATCTTCCTCGTCCAGAACGCTGAGGCTTCGCTAAATTGCGTGAAAATTGTGAAAGAACTTTATCAAACGATCACATATGACTTTCTTAGCAAATGATCGAGAAGCTACAATCAGCTGCAGCTTTTTAATAGCAAAACTGCTTTGTTTTGTGATCACCCAACTTCCTGAGAACGCTCTAAAGATTCTTTTCTGATCATATCTTAACGGCCTTAAAGAGTAACACGATCAGCTAGAAAAACTGCACAGCCAAGAAATACTCAATGGAGACGAACGAACAAAGTGATCACTTACAAAGTGTCACTCATCAACTACCGACAGAGAAATTGGGAAGTCAAAAATATCAACAAAATATGCTATCTTCTCCTCGTCCAGAACGCTGAAAGGTACAATGAAGACCAGCCCGGCGTTGGTCTGTTTTACGGTAGTCTTTTGCAACCACTAAGTGAGCTTCTGTGACGACTCATCAACGCCACTTTGTGTTTCTTACATGCAGGTGTACATGATTGTGCCGATCCATGTACAAGCTCAAGTACTTGAGCAATCCAATCTCTGACCATTGCTGCCCCGTTACTTAACTTCTGAGAGGTAAGAATATCACTTTCGTTTAAAACCATGCAGATCGGATGGCCTCTGTTGAGTCGGCAACAGCATCTAGAGTCGTTATTCGGTAGACCGGAACAGGAATCCAACAAATAAGCCGAATGCTTTGTTCTTACTCCCAGACAACACCCTTTGGTTCATGTGGGATGAACAGAGTTTTCCCTGAACATACCTGGACAAGGAAGGAAAATTCAATGGTATCACTTGTATAAGATACCTTTCATACATCATCATTCCATCCACTTATCATTCATCCGACACACTCACTCTAGTTATATGGGCGGTTAAGATCCGTAAACCTTTACATACATCCATACATATCATTTACACTCAACACCAACTCATAACCAACGCTTAGTCCCACAGTCACTCCCTTGTAGGATATCTGTTGACTTCAGCAACAGCACTGACCTTATACCGAATTGAAAGTTTTCACCGTCCATTAGTCCTTTAAACGACAATTTCTCTTCCCGCGAATTTAGGTTTAAACCACAGCCACTATGTGGATCATTAGGAACTGAACCTCAATCAACTGATCAGCCAAGACAAAGTCATGCGGTCAACTGGCCACCCGTAGTACCAGATGGTACTCTAGTTCGACCCCATTTCAAATCATTCCAAGGAATAGCAGTGGATACATTTGGTCATCAACAAGAACCACGGGATTGCAATACACCAAGATGGGAACTGCAATCAAGGAAACATGCCCGGGGGAGCTGAATCATTCCCAGGAAGGGCTGTGGATACATTTGATGATGAACAAAAACTCCGGGATTGCAATACACCAAGATGGGAACTGCAATCAAGGAAACATGCCCCGGGGTGCTAAAAGGTCCAGATGGTACGTACTCTGAGTCGCTGAAGGAGAATTGTAAGTCTACTCATAGATACCAGTTACCCCGGATAGCGGTCGAAGGACACAGCTGATGATCGATAAGAACAGAAGATTGTCAGAAAGAACGTGGAATGGCTGTGTTCAAAGTGGTAATTATACCAAACGCACAAATATAAACAATTGCTAAAATTCCAATTGACCTGGACCAGACGACATCTTTCAGGGGATTTATATCGGCCTTCCTGCCAGGTTACGTGCTTTAAACATGGCTTAAGTTCAAAGTGGTTATTATAACAAAGACCGATGGCAAATCTTAACATTGCTAAATTTCCAATAGACCAAACTAGCCTAAGTTCTCCCGGACCATACGACATCATTCAGGGTATTTGAGTTTTCCTGAAAATGGTGGAAATACTGCCTGACAGTTACAACTTTCAATACATTAACTTACAACACATATCGGCTCTAAACATATAGCTCCTCGTGCCTTCAAAAACATGCAAGAAGTTCATAGACATACAAGTAGTCTTCGATGAAACATCATTCGCTACTATAGAGCAGTTGTTGTAAGAACTAGACCCTGGAAAGGCTGACATGCAGTTGCATTATGTTTGATCTAATGAGAAACTTTTTTGCTAGAATTCTCTCAAATAAATAACTTTTTATTACTTATGGCCCTCTACATGTAGATATGTGTTTCCTTTATTACTGCTCTCTTAAGCTTCTTAATTTTTATACTGTTTTATTTAATGGTTTTATTCGAGTAGGAAGATTGCATTAACTTTTATGTTACTTAGTTACACTTTAAAATACCACGTTATATTCACTATTTTCAATTATTTATTAACAGTGTATCCGATTTAAACTTATACATCCTAAAAACCCACTTTAGTTTTTTTGTTAATTTAATTAATTGTTTATTTTTTCATAAACTGAAACTTTTTTTGTGTAGACTTTTATAAACATTATCTTTAATAGCCAGCAGCCAAAAGGTATGCTAAACTTATTTGAAATAGCAGATACAGTGGGATTAAATAAGTAAAAATTTAAACGCTAGAAATTAAAAAATTAATGGAAGCAGATTACGACGATATTGGTACATTTGAAAAATATAATTTATCGACTATAGACTACAATATAGACAATAACTAGAATAGCATGAGACTATAGATTTAAACTATGGGGTGGACTACAGACTAGAACAGACTATACTCTAAGACTATAGTACACACTAGACTATAGGCTAGTCAATGGAGTATAGTATAGACTAGACTATAGATCATACTAGACAATAGATTAGACAATAGATTGTAGAATAAACTATAGCAGACTAGACTATAGGCTAGTCTACGGAGTATAGGCTAGACTATAGATCATACTATAGTCTAGACTAGACTATAGATTGTAGAATAAACTATAGACTCGACTACAGACTAAACCACAGACTACACCACAGAATAAACTATAGACTAGACTATAGACTAGATTATGGACTTCATTATTGACTTGACTATAGAGTAGACTACAGATCGTAATTATAATAGAATTATACCATAGAATTAGACTAGACAATAAATAGAATATACCATAGATTAGGTTATAGACTATACTATACCCTACAGACTAGACTGGACTATAGACTAGACTACAGACTAGACTGTAGACTATAAACTAGATTATAGACTAGACTATATACTAGATAATATACTATAGATTAAACTATAGACTGGACTATAGACTAGAATATAGACTAGACTAGACTATAGATTAGACTATAGACAAGACTATAGACTAAACTATAGACTAGACTATACATTAGACTATAGAATAGACTATAGAGTAGACTATAGACTAGACTATAGACCAGACTATAGACCACACTATAGACTAGACAATAGTCTAGACTATAGACTAGACTATAGATTAGACTATAAATTAGACTATAGACTAGACTATAGAGTAGACTACAGACTAGACTATAGTCTAGACTGTAGACTAGACTATAGACTAGACCATAGAATAGACTATACTAGACTAGACTAGTAGACTAGACTATAGACTAGACTATAGACTAAGACTATAGACTAGACTATAGACTAGACTATAGACTAGACTATAGACTAGACTATAGACTAGACTATAGACTAGACTATAGACTAGACTATAGACTAGACTATAGACTAGACTATAGACTAGACTATAGACTAGACTATAGACTAGACTATAGACTAGACTAGACTAGACTATAGACTAGACTATAGACTAGACTAGACTATAGACTAGACTAGACTATAGACTAGACTAGACTAGACTATAGACTAGACTAGACTAGACTATACTAGACTATAGACTACTAGACTATAGACTAGACTAGACCTATAGACTAGACTATAGACTAGACTAGACTATAGACTAGACTATTGACTAGACTATGACTAGACTAGACTATAGACTAGACTATAGGACTAGACTGTAGACTAGACTATGACTAGACTATAGACTAGACTATAGACTAGACTATAGACTAGACTATAGACTAGACTATAGACTAGACTATAGACTAGACTATAGACTAGACTATAGACTAGACTATAGACTAGACTATAGACCTAGACTATAGACTAGACTATAGACTAGACTATAGACTAGACTATAGACTAGACTATAGACTAGACTATAGACTAGACTATAGACTAGACTATGACTAGACTATAGACTAGACTATAGACTAGACTATAGACTACGACTATAGACTAGACTATAGACGAGACTATAGACTAGACTATAGACTAGACATATATGACTAGACTATGACTGACTTAGACTAACTAAGACTAGACTGATAGACTAGACTATAGACTAGACTATAGACTAGACTATATAGACTAGACTATAGACTAGACTATAGACTAGACTATAGACTAGACTATAGACTAGACTATAGACTAGACTATAGACTAGACTATAGACTAGACTATAGACTAGACTATAGACTAGACTAGACTAGGCTATAGACTAGACTATAGAATAGACTATAGACTATACTATAGACGAGACTATAGACTAGACTATAGACTAGACCTAAGCTAGACTATAGACTAGACTATAGACTAGACTATAGACTAGACTATAGACTACACTATAGACTAGACTATAGACTAACTATAGAATAGACTATAGACTAGACTATAGACTAGACTATAGACTAACTATAGACTAGACTATAGACTAGAATATTGACTAGACTATAGACTAGACTATAGACTAACTATGACGAGCTATAGACTAGACTATAGACTAGACTATAGACTAGACTATAGACTAGACTATAGACTAGACTATAGACTAGACTATAGACTAGACTATAGACTAGACTATAGACTAGACTATAGACTAGACCACTGACTAGACTATAGACTAGACTATAGACTAGACTGTAGACTAGACTATAGACTAGACTATAAACTAGACTATAGAGTAGACTATAGACTAGACTAGACTATAGACTAGACTAGACTAGACTAGACTAGACTAGACTAGACTAGACTAGACCAGACTAGACTAGACTAGACTAGACTAGACTAGACTGGACTAGACTAGACTAACTAGACTAGACTAGACTAGACTAGACTAGACTAGACTAGACTAGACTAGACTAGACTAGACTAGACTAGACTAGACTAGACTAGACTAGACTAGACTAGACTAGACTAGACTAGACTAGACTAGACTAGACTAGATTAGACTAGACTTGACTATAGACTAGACTATAGACTAGACTATAGACTAGACTATAGACTAGACTATAGACTAGACTATAGACTAGACTGTAGACTAGATTATAGACTAGACTATAGACTAGACTATAGAATAGAATAGACTAGACTAGACTATAGACTATGCTAGACTATAGGCTAGACTATAGACTAGACTATAGACTAGACTATAGACTAGACTATAGACTAGACTATAGACTATAGACTAGACTATAGACTAGACTTGTAACTTTCACCTCAGCTAGCAGAAATTGGTCCTTCGCACCTATACATTTTCGTTGTAGAAAAATAAAAAGTCCACACATTTTTAGATTTTTTTTATATATTTTTTTAATATTAACTTTATTTTTTCATTAATTTTTGAAATTTTATTTATTTATTTGTTTGCGTATAATACAATTTATACGTTTTACACTATATTATAGATAATTAATTAATTAATTGTAATTGTATATGTATGTTTGTTTTTTGTTTGTTGGTTTGTATATATTATGTATATATAGAGAATAATAATATATGTAGGGTGTATATAAACTACTATTTACTATATATAATTTATAATAATAAAATGAAAAATAATAATTGTAATAGAGAGAAAAAAAATAATAATATTTTTAAATTAAATTATAAACGAACACACTTTTCATTACTTTTTTTTGTTGTTGTTATTGTATGATGGAAAATTGTTAATGATATTATTTTAGGTAAATGAATATATGTATTTATGTATAATTTTTAAATTGATTTTATATAGTATTTAATTAAACTAAAAGAGTAATTTTTTTGATACTCCTGTTAATTGAATTTTGAATTGAAAAAATTAAATTAAAATAAAAAGAAACAAAATATTTTATAATAAAACAGTCCTTGTTGTTTTTTTTGTGGTTTAAATATGTATGTTGATGATTAAATATTTTTATATGTTAGATTTATAATTATTGTTATGATATTTTGTTTGTTTATTTAAATTTGTTTTTGTTTTTTTTTTTTAATTGTTTTAAAAAGTGGGGCAAAATAGGGGAAAAACTACACATTAAAAATTTGTTTAAATTTTTGTTTTACTTAATTTTTAAATATACAATATAGAAAATATTGTATATTATTTTGTGTTTTTTGTTGTTGTTGTTTTAATTAATTATTAAATAGTTAATTATTGGCAATGAAAATTATATAATTTTTAATTGTTTTAAAACATTTACTTTTCTAGTAGTTTTTTTTTTAATTTATAAACATTATATAGACATTTATACTACAGTTTCTTATTGTTTTTATAATATTTGTTTATTTTAAGTTTAAAGAAAATTAAGATTTTTAAATAAGAAATTTTAAATTCACCACAGTTTTTTTATTTTAAAAAGTTTTATTAAGATTTTTGTTTTACTATAGGGTGGGGAATTAGTTACGATTATGTTATTCGTTTTATTTTATTAACAACTTTAGCTGAGTGGTGAGTTTTATGGTGAATTTGAAAAAAACTGAAACTCACCTCGTTTCAAAAATTTGTAAAGAGTTAATTTTTTAGAAAAATATAGAAAAAAACAACTAATGCTGCTTTATTTGGGTTATTTAAAGCTAAATTTCTTTAAATCTCTCAATTTTTCTTAGTGGTGAATTTTTACTAGAAACTCACCACGAGGTAAATTTCATAAAAATCGCTTTCTGCTTTAAAATTCTACTAAAAGTATTATATATTTTGTTAAAAAATCAATTGTAAGTGAAAAAATTTACATTATAGAAACTCACCACTCGAAAAAATTTAAGAATTAAACTCACCACGATGTACATATATGGGTAATTACAAAATTTAATTAAATTGTTACAAAAAAATTTACTATGTAAAGTGAAAAAATATTTTTAGTAAGAAAAGTGGCATTTTACTAAACTCACCACTTTAAGAAATTCTGGAAAATTTCAAAATGTTCACTAAATTAAACCAAAAAACTTAAAATTTACTTAATGGGAGTTTTTTTACAAGAAAATTTCAGTAATTATAATAATTTTTCTTAGTGGTGAGTTTCTAATCACAACTCACCACAAGGTGAATAATCGGGAAAACACAAAATTTTACAATTTCTTCCAGTTTTTAGCAAATTTAAAACAAAAAAATTAAATTTAGTTTATTTCTGATACTTAAAGAAACATTTGAGTAAATCCTTCAATTTTTACTTAGTGGTGAGTTTTCAGTCACAACTCACCACAAGGTGAATATTCTAGAAATCAACAAATTTAATTTAATACTCATAAAAAGGTTAAAAAATTAAACAAAACTTATATTTTTAGCGCAAAAATGCTATTTTATTAAACTCACCACTTTCAAAATTTAAGAAAATTTCGAATTTTTAACAAAATTTCAACAAAGAAACTTCAAATGCTCTTTATTTGAGTTATTTAAAGCAATATTTCAATAAACCCCTCGATATTTCTAAAAGGTGAGTTTTCATTTTAAACTCACCACGGCGTAAATGTCATGCAAATCGTTTCATGACATTTCTTGAATTTTTGCTATTAGGAAATCTATTTGAAAACTCACCATTTTGAAAACTTAATGAGTTTTAACAATTATCCAAAACTCACCACTCTTAATGAGTTTTCAAAATTTTTTGCAAAAAATTAAGTTTTACTTACTATTTAAGGTTTATTAAAGTTTTTTAAAGCAAATCTTACTAAAATTCTTATTTTTTTTCGGAGTCGTGAATTTTGCTAAGAAACTCACCACATTTAAGAGAAAAAAAATTTTCAAAATTTCGCAAAAACTTAACTCTTTTTACATTTTGTGCTTCTTTTTATTAGTTAAAGAAATGTTTCTTTATTTTTATTGATTGTTTTCAAAAGGTAAGTTTTGAAAAAGAAATTCACCTTGTGGTGAGCTTATGCGATTTCTTTAATTAATATAAAATTCTACAATTTTCTAAAAATTCAATGCAAATGAATGACAATGTGAAAAAACTGGAACATTTGCTATAAATTGACTTTATTTCAAACTCAACACTTGTAAAAAGAAACTCACCATGGAATAAATTTGGACCAGAGAGGAAAACTAGTAATAATTGCCAGGAAAAAGTTTAAAAAAGTGGAAAATTTGCTATAAATTGACTTTATTTAAAACTCACCACTTGTAAAAAATAACTCACTACAAAATATATTTTGTAGCAGAAAACAAAATTAACATTGAAAACTAAGAAAATTTTAAAAAATACATTATTTTTCTTTTGCTTGAAACTCACCACTAGCAAAAGAAACTCACCACTAAAGAAATTTTACAACAGAAGGCAAAATTAACATTGATCACCATTTTTTTAGTACTTTACTTTAAAAAGTAACTCACCACTGAGTAAATTTTAACAAAAACTAAAAATTTCTGTTAAAATGCTTTAAATACTACGAAAATTTAACGAAAATTGTGTTATTTTAACAAAAGGTGAGTTTTTTCAAATTCACCACTTTAGGCACTTAACTCACCACAGGATAATTTGAAGAAAAATACTAAATTTCTTAGTAGTATATAGGAAAATTGTTAAAAAAGTGGATAATTTGGCAAATGGGGAGTTTAACGAAAACTCACCACTTTGGTTTTCTTTTAGTTTTTGGGTTTTTTAACACTTCTCATAACTCACCACAGGCTAAATTTAATATATATATTAAAAAATTATACAGAAACTTCTTTATTTGGAAAAAGGTGAGTTTTTGAAACTCACCACTATGTTTATCTTTAACTTTTTTTCACGTTTTCTTTAAGTTTCCTTGCAATTTTCAAAATTTCAAAATTTTTTAAACTTTTTTCTTAGTGGTGAGTTTTGTTAACTGAGTTTTCTTAAACAATACTCTCTTCCTTATAAGAAGTTATTTTTTAAGATTTTATTTTTAACTATTTGAACAAAAAAATCTTTATAATAAATTTTTTTAAAAATTTTCAAAATTCACCTAATGGTGAATTTCTATTTTATTTTATAACTTTGTTTATATATATATATTTTATTAATATAATGAATAATGTTTTGTTAATTAAAACCGTTTCGTTTCTTTATGTATTGAGCAATAACTATTACAAACTTATTAAACTATTTCTTTAAATATTTTATTTAAATGATTTTTTTTTCTTTCATTCTTGTAAATCTGTTTGTGTTTTTCTATTATCACTAAACTGTGGTGAATTTCTTATTTTAACATATTTTTATGTATAATTATTACACCAATTATTTTCAGTTAATTCTTTTCTATTGAAAATATTTATAAATATTTTTTTTTTACTTTAATTTATAAATTGTTCATAATGATCACTTCGCTTATTTACTAAAGGGGGAAGGGGGGCTTGTTAAAGGGTATAAGGGGGTATAGGGGATCTAGTTTGATAATAATTAAATCCTCTTATAACTAAAGTTAATATAATTTTAATTAAAAAAAAAAAGAAACACAGCTTTATTATTTTATTTTTTCTTTCCTTCTACAAACTTCAACTCTCTTTTTCTTTACCACAGTCCGAGAGTTTTCTTATACTTTTGCTCTCATTTTCCATCTCTATCTTTCTGGCTCTCTTACTTGATCATTATGTTTCATGTATTGTAGTTTCTTGCGAACCCAATTGCTTCCACTTCTAGCTCCAAAAATCCACCATATTGACTAGTTTGCATTTTTTGAGCTCTAGTTTTGTGGGACGGGCACGAAGTCAAGCACGCCCAAATATGGCCGACACGTCGCCCGTCGATTGAGAATGTGACATATTGATTTGATTGCTGGATGCAGTGCTATGATGTGATGTTTGCAATTGTGAGACATGATGATTATTGTTGTTGCCATTATTGTGATGTGTATGACCCAAGGTAGCAATGCCGCCATATTTGGACGAGGCCGTAGAACCTAGAGTGCCGGTAATGAGATGTTTACGCGAGGCCGATTGGGTCATTTGTGAGTTAGTGTGGCTGCCCACTAAAGTGCCATTTGAACCGCCAGCGGTACCATACATGCGATGTAAAGAATATTGTTGTACAGATTCGAGATCGGATACTGAGGAAGTAATTTTTGATCGTACAGCCATTTTTTGCATGCTATTGTATTTATCGCCAGCACTTAGCTTAATATCGGGCAAATGACCCGATGATTGAGCATGTGCAGTTTGATGTAGTGTACTAGCAGCATGATGATGACCATTGCCATTTAAACCTCCACCCACTCCAGCGCCAGTACTACCACCACCACCATTTGTTAGGGAGGAGGTTAAATGATTATGATTATTATTATTAGAGCGTGTGGTCTTATTGGTTGTGGTAGTTATGGCAGCATTGCTTACTGTCGTTGTGCTGGTTATAGAGGCCACTACTGGGCCGCCATTTGTGGCCGATGGCGAGATATCGGCAAAACTGTAACAAGACGACTTTTGCGAGGATGAATTATTGAGGCCACCCGTAGACGATGAAGTCGACATGCGGCATGATCTGTGTCTGGAGGAGGAAGACGGCTGTAGGAATTCATGATGGGCTGCCTCATCGGGTGTCATGCGTTCCGCAGGATCCCATTCGAGACAGCGCTGTAGGAAGTTAATGAAATAGCGATCATGACAGATGAGTACTTGTGAGAGTGTTTTAGTGCCGGGTGCACGTTTGCGTCCCTTTGAGTTGGTTATACAGCGGGGTGCTCCACGAGAATCGAAAAATAAACGACGTCTGGTTGCAGTGGCAATGAGATCTTTTGGTGGCAGTCCTAAAATTTCCATAATACAGGCTAACTGTTCGACTTCGTTTTCACCGGGGAAGAGAGGGAAGCCGGTATAGAGTTCGGCTAGAATACAACCTGGAAGGACAGGGGAAAGTAAAATTTTTCAGAAAATGTTTCTTAATTTTTGTAACTTATAGACTAAGCCATGGAATAGAATATAGAATAGAATAAAGAATAGAATAAAGAATAAACTATAGACTAAACTATATACTAGACAACAGACTAGACTATAGACTAGACTATAGACTAGACTATAGACTATACTATAGACTAGACTATAGACTAGAATATAGATTAGACTATAGACTAGACTATGGACTAGACTATATAGACTAGACTATAGTCTAGTCTATAGTCTAGTCTATATAGTCTAGTCTATATAGTCTAGTCTATATAGTCTAGTCTATAGTCTAGTCTATATAGTCTAGTCTATATAGACTAGACTATAGACTAGACTATAGACTAGACTATAGACTAGACTATAGACTAGACTATGGACTAGACTATAGAATAGACTATAGACTAGACTATAGACTAGACTATAGACTAGACTATAGACTAGACCATAGACTAGACTATAGACTAGACTATAGACTAGATTATAGACTAGACTATAGACAAGACTATAGACTAGACTATAGACTAGACTATAGACAAGACTATAGACTAGACTATAGACTAGACTATAGACTAGACTATAGACTAGACTATAGACTAGACTATAGACTAGACTATAGACTAGACTATAGACTAGACTATAGACTAGACTATAGACTAGACTAGACAGAGACTATAGACTAGACTATAGACTAGACTATAGACTAGACTATAGACTAGACTATAGACTAGACTATAGACTAGACTATAGACTAGACTATAGACTAGACTACAGACTAGACTATAGACTAGACTATAGACTAGACTATAGACTAGACTAGACTATAGACTAGACTATAGACTAGACTATAGACTAGACTAGACTATAGACTAGACTATAGACTAGACTAGACTATAGACTATAGACTAGACTATAGACTAGACTAGACTAGACTATAGACTAGACTAGACTAGACTAGACTAGACTAGACTAGACTAGACTAGACTAGACTAGACTAGACTAGACTAGACTAGACTAGACTAGACTAGACTAGACTAGACTAGACTAGACTAGACTAGACTAGACTAGACTATAGACTAGACTATAGACTAGACTATAGACTAGACTATAGAGTAGACTATAGACTAGACTATAGACTAGACTATAAACTAGACTATAGACTAGACTATAGACTAGACTATAAACTAGACTATAGACTAGACTATAGACTAGACTATAGACTAGGCTATAGAGTAGTCTATAGACTAGACTATAGACTAGACTATAGACTAGACTATAGACTAGACTATAGACTAGACTATAGACTAGACTATAGACTAGACTATAGACTAGACTATAGACTAGACTATAGACTAGACTATAGACTAGACTAAAGACTAGACTATAGACTAGACTATAGACTAGACTATAGACTAGACTATAGACTAGACTATAGACTAGACTATAGACTAGACTATAGACTAGACTATAGACTAGACTATAGACTAGACTATAGACTAGACTATAGACTCGGCTATAGACTAGACTATAGACTAGACTATAGACTAGACTATAGACTAGACTATAGGCTAGACTAAAGGCTAGACTATAGACTAGACTAAAGACTAGACTATAGACTAGACTATAGACTAGACTATAGACTAGACTATAGACTAGACAATAGACTAGACTATAGTCTAGACAATAGACTAGACAATAGACTAGACAATAGACTTGACTATAGACTAGAAAATAGACTAGACTATAGACTAGACTATAGACTAGACTATAGACTAGACTATAGACTAGACTATAGACTAGACTATAGACTAGACTATAGACTAGACTATAGACTAGACTATAGACTAGACTATAGACTAGACTATAGACTAGACTATAGACTACAATATAGACTACACTATGAACTAGACTATAGACTAGACTATAGATTAGACTATAGACTAGACTATAGACTAGACTATAGACTAGACTATAGACTAGACTATAGACTAGACTGGACTATAGACTAGACTAGACTATAGACTAGACTAGACTATAGACTAGACTATAGACTAGACTATAGACTAGACTATAGACTAGACTATAGACTAGACTATAGACTAGACTATAGACTAGACTATAGACTAGACTATAGACTAGACTATAGACTAGACTATAGACTAGACTATAGACTAGACTATAGACTAGACTATAGCTAGACTAAGACTAGACTATAGACTAGACTATAGACTAGACTATAGACTAGACTATAGACTAGACTATAGACTAGACTATAGACTAGACTATAGACTAGACTATAGACTAGACTATAGACTGGACTATAGACTAGACTATAGACTACACTATAGACTAGACTATAGACTAGACTATAGACTAGACTATAGACTAGACTATAGACTAGACTATAGACTAGACTATAGACTAGACTATAGACTAGACTATAGACTAGACTATAGACTAGACTAGACTAGACTAGACTATAGACTAGACTATAGACTAGACTATAGACTAGACTAGACTATAGACTAGACTATAGACTAGACTATAGACTAGACTAATAGACTAGACTATAGACTAGACTATAGACTAGACTATAGACTAGACTATAGACTAGACTATAGACTAGACTATAGACTAGACTATAGACTAGACTATAGACTAGACTATAGACTAGACTATAGACTAGACTAGACTACTAGACTAGACTATAGACTAGACTATAGACCAGACTATAGACTAGACTATAGACTCAACTATAGACTAGACTAGAGTCAAGACTATGTTCTAAACTTTAGAATATACTATGAAATAGAAAACAGTTGGGAAGATGATATCATATTGATGCTGTATACTTTTATCTTTTAGTATAAGAAGTAAAGATTATGCAAATTTAATAGCCGTGTTCATGACAATTTAATTTCTTCAACTATTTAACATTTTAATGGTTTCTACTTAAATGTAAGGCTTTTTGCTACAGCTTTTTGATATAAAATAGGAAATTTAATACGCAAACGAAGAACATTTAGTTGTGTTAAAAAAAAATTATGCAAAATTTTTTTTTGTAACATTTACTTTTTTACCAAAAATTTGCATAAAATTTCCATAATAATATACCGTTTACAAATGAGTTATAGAATTAAGTAAAAAAGGAAAAATTACAATAAAAATATATTTCTTTTCTTTTTCAGACAAAAAACAGAAAGCATCCATTACAAAGAACCATTTCTTAAAGGTGAGTTAGATGATAAATAAATTACTTTTTATTTTAATTTTGAAACAGGCACGCAATTTAACAATTAACAAAGGAATTTGTTAAAATATCCTTGTAAGAAAATTTATTAACAATTCCCAGTTTAATTACAAAAAAACATATGGTCACTTTCGTTAGATTAATACATTTTTATAAATCTTAAGTTAAGTTATTTAATATTTAAACAAACACAAAAGCTTTTTATTTTAACAAACCAAATAGACACTTACATCCTGTAAAAGGATACGGATAAAGTCATTAAAGTACATTTAACATATAAAGTTAATGATTGTTTAGCTAAAAGCCTCGAGCAAGCAAAAAAGGAAGAGTGTTAATAATTCTACAGACATATGTTTTTATTTTCCCAGTTCTTATCGAAATTATTAACCATATCAAAAGCTTTCATATACACACATATGCCATTCTTATAAAAGAGCTTTTACACTCCTGTTTTCTAAAGGAATTTGCCAATTAGATTTTGTGTCGGTTTTTAGCAAAAGAATGAAAAATTAACAAAAGGCTTAAGTAAACTTTTGTAGAGAGCGAGGGCGAGAGAGAGTGTGCGACAGCAGGAAGGACCATTAAATTATTGTATAGCATTACATTGTTTGTTGATTGTTTTTGTTAAAAGGAATTTTGTGGTAATTTAATACTCTTAAGAAAGTTAATTAACTGCCGATAGCTGGTATTTTGATAATTAAACTTAATATATTGTGGCTGGCAAACACATTATGAAGGGAAATACTTGAGTTTATGGTAAAATGTTAAAGGAAAATCTTTTCAATAGGCTGAAAAGGAGCTGAAGTGTAAATTAATTTAATTAATGTTAAAGTTAATTTTAAGTAGTTTTTGGTTTCCATTACTAGGTAATGTAAAGCGGAATAGAAAAAGGAATTGAAATACTTCAGGCTAGACTATAGGCAGTATATAAGGCTATGAATTAAGATATGGACGAAAATATGACTAGACTATATACTAAAATATAATAGATTATAGACTAGACTATAGACTAGACTATAAACTAGACCATAGATTAGACTATACACTTGACTATAGACTAGACTATATACTAGACTATAGACTAGACTATAGACCAGAATATATACCAGACTATAGACAAAACTTTAGACTTGTCCATAGACTGCATTACGGACTACATTATAGGCTACACCATAGACTAGACTATAGCCTAGACAATAGACTCGAGTACAGACTAGGATTATATTCTAGACTAGAAAATAGACTAGAATTGGTTATAACATATACTAGACAGACTATAGACTGGACTATAGCCTAGTGTGTAGTCTAACACTAGGCTATATCATAGACCAGACAATACACTACACTATGGACGGGACTATACAATAGACTATATAATAGGCTATAGATCAGACTATAGGGTAGACAAGACACTTGAATATAGGCTAAAATTTAGACTAGGCTACAGACTATACACTAAACTATAGACTAGACTAAATTATGGAATAGACTTTAGAATAGACTATAGCCCAAACTATAGACTAGACTATAAATTAATCTATTCACTAGACTATATAATAGGCTATAGACCAGACTATAGATTAGAGACTTGACTATAGCCTAACTTTAGACTATCCTGCAGACTAGACACTAAATTATAGACTAGACTATAGACTAAACTGTGGACTAGACTATAGACTTAACTTTGGATTAGAAAAGAACCATAGACCAAACTACAGACTAGATAGAATAGACTATAGACCAAACTATAGACTAAAGACTAAACTAGACAATACACTAGACAATAAACTAGACTATAGATTATAGACTTGACTATAGACTAGGCTATAGAACAGACTATATGTAAGACTACTAGAGTGTAGACTAGACTATAGAACAGAATATAGACAAGACTATAGATAATTTAGGCCAGACTACAGTCAAGACTATAGACTTGACAATGCACAATACTATAGACTAGATTATAGACTGGACTATAGACTAGACTGTATACAATACTATAGACTACACTATAGAATGTACTATAGACCAGACTTGTCTATAAACTATAGACTATTATATATGTATACTAGACTATAGACTAGACCATTGACTACACTATAGACTAGATTATAGACTACACTATAGACTAGACTATAGACTAGACAATAGAATAGACTATAGACTGGGTTATAGACTAGACTATAAACTAGGCAACACAGTAGGCTATATCATACACTAGACTGTAGACCAGCCTAGCCTATAGACTCAACTTTAGACTAGGCTACAGACTAGACTACGAACTAAACTTTAGACTAGACTAGACTATAGACTAAACTATAGACTTGATTATAGACTAGATTATAGGCTAGACCATAGACTAGACTATAGACTAGACTATAGTGTAGACTATAGACTAGATTATAGACTAGACTAGACTAGACAGACTATAGACTAGACTATAACTAGACTATAGATCTAGACTAATAGACTAGACAATAGACTAGACAATAGACTAGACTCTGACTAAACATATTAGACTATAGAGGTAGACTATATGACTGAGAATATAGACGAGACTATAGACGAGACTATAGACTAGAACTATAACTAGACTATAGACTAGCTATAGACTAGACTATAGGACGAGGACTTATAGACCAACTAGAGACTAGACTATAGACTAGACTATAGACTATAGCTATAGACTATTGACTACTATAGACTAGACTATAGACTAGACTATTGACTAGACTAGAGAACTATACTATAGACTAGGACTATAGACGAGACCTATAGAACTAGACTATAGACTGGACTATAGTACTAGACTATAGACTAGACTATAGACTAGACTATAGACTAGACTATAGACTAGACTATAGACTAGACGATAGACTAGACTATAGACTAGAACTATAGACTAGACTATAGACTAGACTATAGACTAGACTATAGACTACTAGACTATAGACTAGACTATAGACTAGACTATAGACTAGACTATAGACTAGACTATAGACTAGACTATAGACTAGACTATAGACTAGACCTAGACTAGACTAGACTATAGACTAGACTATAGACTAGACTATAGACTAGACTATAGACTAGACTATAGACTAGACTATAGACTAGACTATAGACTAGACTATAGACTAGACTATAGACTAGACTAGACTAGACTATAGACTAGACTAGACTAGACTATAGACTAGACTATAGACTAGACTATAGACTAGACTATAGACTAGACTATAGACTAGACTATAGACTAGACTATAGACTAGACTATAGACTAGACTATAGACTAGACTATAGACTAGACTATAGACTAGACTATAGACTAGACTATAGACTAGACTATAGACTAGACTATAGACTAGACTATAGACTAGACTATAGACTAGACTATAGACTAGACTATAGACTAGACTATAGACTAGACTATAGACTAGACTATAGACTAGACTATAGACTAGACTATAGACTAGACTATAGACTAGACTATAGACTAGACTATAGACTAGACTATAGACTAGACCATAGACTAGACTATAGACTAGACTATAGACTAGACTATAGATACTAGACTATAGACTAGACTTAGACTAGACTATAGACTAGACTATAGACTAGACTATAGACTAGACTATAGACTAGACTATAGACTAGACTATAGACTAGACTATAGACTAGACTATAGACTAGACTATAGACTAGACTATAGACTAGACTATAGACTAGACTATAGACTAGACTATAGACTAGACTATAGACTAGACTATAGACTAGACTAAGACTAGACTATAGACTAGACTATAGACTAGACTAGAGACAGACTATAGACTAGACTATAGACTGACTATAGACTAGACTATAGACTAGACTATAGACTAGACTATAACTAGACTATAGACTAGACCTATAGACTAGACTATAGACTAGACTATAGACTAGACTATAGACTAGACTATAGACTAGACTATAGACTAGACTATAGACTAGACTATAGACTAGACTATAGACTAGACTGTAGACTAGACTATAGACTAGACTATAGACTAGACTATAGACTAGACTATAGACTAGACGATAGACTAGACTAGAACATTAGACGTAGACTATAGACTGAGACTATAGACTAGACTATAGACTAGAACTATAGACTAGCTATAGACTAGACTATAAAGACTAGACTATAGACTAGACTATAGACTAGACTATAAGACTAGACTAGACTATAGACTAGACTGTAGACTAGACTATAGACTAGACTTAGACTAGACTATAGACGAGACTATAGACGAGACTATAGACTAGACTATAGACTAGACTATAGACTAGACTATAGACTAGACTATAGACTAGACTATAGACTAGACTATAGACTAGACTAGAGCTAGACTATAGACTAGACTATAGACTAGACTATAGACTAGACTATAGACTAGACTATAGACTATGACTATAGACTATGACTATAGACTATAGACTAACTAGACTAGACTATAGACTAGACTATAGACTAGACTATAGACTAGACTATAGACTAGACTATAGACTAGACTATAGACTAGACATAGACTAGACTATAGACTAGACTATAGACTAGACTATAGACTAGACTATAGACTATACTATAGACTAGACTATAGACTAGACTGTAGACTAGACTATAGACTAGACTATAGACTAGACTATAGACTAGACTATAGACTAGACTGTAGACTAGACTATAGACTAGACTATAGACTAGACTATAGACTAGACTATAGACTAGACTATAGACTAGACTATAGACTAGACTATAGACTAGACTATAGACTAGACTATAGACTAGACTATAGACTAGACTGTAGACTAGACTATAGACTAGACTATAGACTAGACTATAGACTAGACTATAGACTAGACTATAGACTAGACTGTAGACTACACTATAGACTAGACTATAGACTAGACTATAGACTAGACTATAGACTAGACTATAGACTACACTATAGACTAGACTATAGACTACACTATAGACTAGAACTATAGACTACACTATAGACTAGACTATAGACTACACTATAGACTAGACTATAGACTACACTATAGGCTAGACTATAGACTAGACTACAGACTAGACTATAGACTAGACTACAGACTAGACTATAGACTAGACTACAGACTAGACTATAGACTAGACTACAGACTAGACTATAGTCTACACTATAGGCTAGACTATAGTCTACACTATAGGCTAGACTAGACTCTAGACTAGACTCTAAACTAGACTATAGACTACTTTATAGACTATAGACTAGACGAGATAAAATTGTCTGAAAATTTTGTTTAAAACTAATTTCTGTTTAAACTATTAAAGAGTGAATGTTTTTATCAGTCTCCTTTTATTTCTTGATTAGCAATTAGTGTTTTTTTTTCTACTTCTTTATCACAATATATTTTTTTCCATATTTTTAATTAAAAATTATTTATGTCTCTGTGCATTTTGTTGCACTTTTACTCTTATTCCTAGCGCCTGAGTTAGATAACATGGTTAATAATTTATGTATTCATTTGTAGTTTCAATTTAGAAAAAGGCAGTGAAATTCTAATCGAAAGTTATATATTGTAATGTTTCCTTAGCCTGAAGGTTTAACTGTATTTTTTTATATTTTTTTTTTTTCTTATTTTTATGACACTTTTTATATATTTAGATAGAAGGGTTTTTTTTAATTTATTCATACATCAACACTTGGCAATTCATTATTATTTTTTTGCTTTTATTTAGATTAATTTTTGTTTGCTTTATTAAAAAAAAAATGTTTCCACTTAAAGATGATGACATGTTCACACCTTATAACTGACACAAATATCTTTCCATCATAACAAATTGTAACAATATGTCAAAGGATTTGTGTGGTAATATTAGATCCTTTTAAAATATAAATATTCTTAATTAAATTATACATTGCTCTACAAGTATTAATTTATATCTATTATTGTTCCTAACAAGTGTAATTTGTTTATCAAGTTACAATATTGTTGGTTTTTTACACCATCCATTTGCCACAAATTATGATGCCGATGTGTTAGTTGCCTGCAATCTATGTTAGTTTACGAGTATTTAGAGTGAAAAACAGAACATTGGATCTTTTGTTTCAAATAATTGGCTTTTTGTCAAGGATGTTGTTTTAAATAGAAATGAAAATGATGATGACAAAAAATATTTATGGCAAAAAATTATTGGGTTTTGAATGTGGTTTTGGTTGGCAAATCATAAATACATTAAAGAAAAGGACATTTTATGCAAAAAGGACATTTTCTGAAAGGTCAAGGTTAATGCAGATTTTATAATTGTGCTTTGGGGTGGTAATATTTTGAAAAGTTCAATGAAGCCTAAAGTACACAAGAACATTTTCAACAAACACAATAATTTAAAACAAAATTCTGCAGATATTTTTGTCTTGACAAAAATTTCATTAGAAAATTTCATCTTAACATAAAATTCTTTAGAAAAATGTGTCTTGACATAAATTTCTTAAGAAAATTTTGTCTTGACATAAATTTTTTTAGAAATTGTTGTCTTAACATAAATTTTCCTTAGAAATTTTTGTCTTGACATACATTTGTCTTAATAAAAATTCCAGTTTTCACTAATAATCCAAAAAAAAAATTCCTTAAAATTTCTATAATTCTTACCTAAACTCCACATATCAATGGCGGTACCATACTGTAGACCCAATATAACTTCCGGCGAACGATAAAATCTCGACTGTATATAAGTGTAGATTTTACGATTGACATAACAAGAGCTGCCAAAATCAATGACCTTTATCGAACTACTGCCACGTTGTTTTAATAAAATATTTTCCTGTAGGGGAAAAAAAAGAAAAAGGAAATTTTAGATTAAAACTTTCAGTTTTAATTTGTTAGGATTTGTTTATTACTTACTGGCTTGAGATCACAGTGTATGATATTCTCTTTGTATAATAAACGTAAACATTTTACTATAGAATTACAAAAACGACGTATTAAACTCATACTAAAACCATTGTAATTGTTCTTTTTAATCAATTCATATAAATTAAGACTGAAAAGAGAGTAAAATAGAGACAAAAAATAATTAGTTAATATAGCAAATGTAATTACTGTAAAAATTTCACTAGACATTTATCTCACGACATATATTTGTATACAAATTTCTCTAGGCATTCATGTTCGTCATATGTAATTGAGATCTAGTTCTGTTCCAGTTCAGATCTAGTTCAGTTCTAGGTCAGTTCTAGTTCAGTTCTAGTTCAGTTCTAGTTCAGTTCTAATTCAGTTCTAGTTCAGTTCTAGTTCAGTTCTAGTTCAGTTCTAGTTCAGTTCTAGTTCAGTTCTAGTTCTAGTTCAGTTCTAGTTCAGTTCTAGTTCTAGTTCAGTTCTAGTTCAGTTCTAGTTCAGTTCTAGTTCAGTTCTAGTTCAGTTCTAGTTCAGTTCTAGTTCTGTACTAGTTCTGTTCTAGTTCTGTTCTAGTTCTGTTCTAGTTCTGTTCTAGTTCTGTTCTAGTTCTGTTCTAGTTCTGTTCTAGTTCTGTTCTAGTTCTGTTCTAGTTCTGTTCTGTTCTAGTTCTGTTCTAGTTCTGTTCTAGTTCTGTTCTAGTTCTGTTCTAGTTCTGTTCTAGTTCTATTCTAGTTATGTTCTAGTTCTGTTCTAGTTCTGTTCTAGTTCTGTTCTAGTTCTGTTCTGTTCTAGTTCTAGTTCTAGTTCTGTTCTAGTTCTGTTCTAGTTCTGTTCTAGTTCTGTTCTAGTTCTAGTTCTGTTCTAGTTCTGTTCTAGATCTGTTCTAGATCTGTTCTAGTTCTGTTCTAGTTCTGCTCTAGTTCTGTTCTAGTTCTGTTCTAGTTCTGTTCTAGTTCTGTTCTAGTTCTGTTCTAGTTCTAGTTCTGTTCTAGTTCTGTTCTAGTTCTGTTCTAGTTCTGTTCTAGTTCTGTTTCTAGTTCTGTTCTGTTCTGTTCTAGTTCTGTTCTAGTTCTGTTCTAGTTCTGTTCTAGTTCTGTTCTAGTTCTGTTCTGTTCTAGTTCTGTTCTAGTTCTCTTCTAGTTCTGTTCTAGTTCTATTCTAGTTCTGTTCTAGTTCTGTTCTAGTTCTGTTCTAGTTCTGTTCTAGTTCTGTTCTAGTTCTGTTCTAGTTCTGTTCTAGTTCTGTTCTAGTTCTGTTCTAGTTCTGTTCTAGTTCTGTTCTAGTTCTGTTCTAGTTCTGTTCTAGTTCTGTTCTAGTTCTGTTCTTTCTGTTCTAGTTCTGTTCTAGTTCTGTTCTAGTTCTGTTCTAGTTCTGTTCTAGTTCTGTTCTAGTTCTGTTCTAGTTCTGTTCTAGTTCTGTTCTAGTTCTGTTCTAGTTCTGTTCTAGTTCTGTTCTAGTTCTGTTCTAGTCTGTTCTAGTTCTGTTCTAGTTCTGTTCTAGTTCTGTTCTAGTTCTGTTCTAGTTCTGTTCTAGTTCTGTTCTAGTTCTGTTCTAGTTCTGTTCTAGTTCTGTTCTAGTTCTGTTCTAGTTCTGTTCTAGTTCTGTTCTAGTTCTGTTCTAGTTCTTTCTAGTTCTGTTCTAGTTCTGTTCTAGTTCTGTTCTAGTTGTTCTAGTTCTGTTCTAGTTCTGTTCTAGTTCTGTTCTAGTTCTGTTCTAGTTCTGTTCTAGTTCTGTTCTAGTTCTGTTCTAGTTCTGTTCTAGTTCTGTTCTAGTTCTGTTCTAGTTCTGTTCTAGTTCTGTTCTAGTTCTGTTCTAGTTCTGTTCTAGTTCTGTTCTAGTTCTGTTCTAGTTCTGTTCTAGTTCTGTTCTAGTTCTGTTCTAGTTCTGTTCTAGTTCTGTTCTAGTTCTGTTCTAGTTCTGTTCTAGTTCTGTTCTAGTTCTGTTCTAGTTCTGTTCTAGTTCTGTTCTAGTTCTGTTCTAGTTCTGTTCTAGTTCTGTTCTAGTTCTGTTCTAGTTCTGTTCTAGTTCTGTTCTAGTTCTGTTCTAGTTCTTTTCTAGTTCTGTTCTAGTTCTGTTCTAGTTCTGTTCTAGTTCTGTTCTAGTTCTGTTCTAGTTCTGTTCTAGTTCTTTTCTAGTTCTGTTCTAGTTCTGTTCTGTTCTGTTCTAGTTCTAGTTCTTCTAGTTCTAGTTCTAGTTCTGTTCTAGTTCTGTTCTAGTTCAGTTCTAGTTCAGTTCTAGTTCAGTTCTAGTTCAGTTCTAGTTCAGTTCTAGTTCAGTTCTAGTTCAGTTCTAGTTCAGTTCTATTTCAGCTCTAGTTCAGTTCTAGTTCTGTTCTGTTTTAGTTCAGTTCTAGTTTAGTTCTAGTTCAGTTCTAGTTCTGTTCTAGTTCTGTTCTAGTTGCTGTTCTAGTTCTGTTCTAGTTCTGTTCTAGTTCAGTTCTAGTTCTGTTCTAGTTCTGTTCTAGTTCTGTTCTAGTTCTGTTCTAGTTCTGTTCTAGTTCAGTTCTAGTTCAGTTCTAGTTCTAGTTCAGTTCTAGTCTGTTCTAGTTCTGTTCTAGTTCTGTTCTAGTTCTGTTCTAGTTCTGTTCTAGTTCTGTTCTAGTTCTGTTCTAGTTCTGTTCTAGTTCTGTTCTAGTTCTGTTCTAGTTCTGTTCTAGTTCTAGTTCTAGTTCGTTCTATTCTAGTTCTGTTCTAGTTCTATTCTAGTTCTGTTCTAGTTCTATTCTAGTTCTGTTCTAGTTCTGTCTGGAAGTTTATTTTCTAACGCAAATGTCCTCAGATATATCTCACTTGACATAAAAATATTGCCTTATTTTAGGCTGTAACGAATTAACTAAACTATTGCCTAACTTCTGGAGATTTATTTGTTTTACTTTGATTTTCCTTAAGAATTTTTATGACCTTCACTTCCTGTTTAACTTTTTATTTCATAGTTTTTACTTCTTGTTCATTTTTATGTCTAAAAATTTTATTTATTCTCTAATTTGTTTTTGTGCTTTTATCAAATAATTAATCAGTTTACCTTACAACAACGACAACAACAACTAAAACTATATTTCGTTTTATAAAAACGTTAAATTACTCTTGTTTGTTTCCGCTTTTTAGATTTTTGCAACACATTTGTGGTTTTATTTTGGAATAGTATCCTTTTCATGGTTTTCAGTATATTTTTTTTTCTGGGGTCTTAGTGTCGCCTAAATTTTCAGTTAACATGCAACACAAATTAAAGTTTCAAAGCTAAAAACCACCCGCTCGTTTTCATTGGGGTTTTTTTGAAACTAAATAGAAAAATATTTTGAAAAATTTTTCATATATTTTTTATATAACTAGTTGAAGAACAGTAGTTTTAAGGAATTTTTGGCAAATTAGTTGGCTGCTTTTATTTATTTATTTATTGGGCGCCTTATAGTTAGGCAATAGTTTGTAATAGTTTGACAAAAGATTAACTAAAGATGTTGATTATTTAATGAAACAATTAAAGCAAATTACAAGGATTGATTTAATACTTATTATTCATTGCTTATAGCGTTGTTAAGTTTTAAATAATTTTTTACACAATTTTAAAATATTTTTATTTTTTAGCCTAAAATTATACTCTTAAAAGCCTTTGTATGTTTTGCGTAACAATACCAACCACAACCTTAAATAATTAATGTCTTTATTCTATTTTTGGATATAGATAAAACCTTGTAGTATTATTTAAAGGATTTCAATGTTACGCCCAATAAATTCCTTTACTCAGCCTTTACGGCAAATAAGCTTTTAACAATACTACAGAGTCTCTAAACTATTTGGGGAATAAAATAAAAGAAAATATCATAAAGATTTTACAAGATTGTAAACACTCAAATAGAAAAAAAAAGCACACAGCTTTTACAATAAAGGTAAAACTGTAAAACTTTTTACAACAAATGCCAAAATACCTTTAATAGCAAAACAAACAAATATAATGTGTAGCATATTTACACAAGCCGCACAGAATAAAAGCATATTATTTAGGCTTAATTTAATTTTCGCTTAAAACACATATTTGTTTATATGATAATGTTAGACATACATGAAACCATGATGTCATTTAACACACATTTAGAAATGGTGGGTTTATTTTTTAAACAAAAGTATTGATGTCATTTTGCCAAACACAAAGAAATTTTAGACATTTCGTTAGCAGCCTACAAGTATGCAAATTAATTTAGTTAAATAGCTATTATCTTGTCTGTATCTCGTATTTCCTCAATGTGTCAGGCAGCACTTGTTACTTTATTTATTTATTAAATAAAAAAAATACTAAAAGACAAATTTGATTATTAAAACAAATAAACTTGTTTTTATTATTCTTATTAATATTAATCATAATAACAAATATGTTTATTGTTTTGTGTCATAAATTTCGTATTAAACATTTATTATTTGCATTTAAAAGTATGCAATGCTTTTTAGCAGACACGCAAAAGCTTTGTTTGTTTTTGCAAAATGTTTCTTAACATAAATTAAGAGCTCAGACATAAATTAAAGGTTAAAGGTCGGCAGAACTGAACAGAACCTTAAATACAACAGAACTAGAAGAGAAATAGAACAGAATTAGAACGGAACTAGAGGAGAAATTGAACAGAACTACAACAGAACTAGAACAGAATTAAAACAGAACTAGAACAGAACTAGAACAGAACTAGAACAGAACTAGAGCAGAACTAGAACAGAACTAGAACAGAACTAGAACTAGAACAGAACTAGAACAGATCTAGAACAGAACTAGAACAGAACTAGAACGGAACTAGAACAGAACTAGAACAGAACTTGAACAGAACTAGAACAGAATTTGAACAGAACTAGAACAGAACTAGAACAGAACTAGAACAGAACTAGAACAGAACTAGAACAGAACTAGAACAGAACTAGAACAGAACTAGAACAGAACTAGAACAGAACTAGAACAGAACTAGAACAGAACTAGAACAGAACTAGAACAGAACTAGAACAGAACTAGAACAGAACTAGAACAGAACTAGAACAGAACTAGAACAGAACTAGAACAGAACTAGAACAGAACTAGAACAGAACTAGAACAGAACTAGAACAGAACTAGAACAGAACTAGAACAGAACTAGAACAGAACTAGAACAGAACTAGAACAGAACTAGAACAGAACTAGAACAGAACTAGAACAGAACTAGAACAGAACTAGAACAGAACTAGAACAGAACTAGAACTAGAACTAGAACAGAACTAGAACAGAACTAGAACTGAACTAGAACTGAACTAGAACTGAACTAGAAATGAACTAGAACTGAACTAGAACTGAACTAGAACTGAACTAGAACTGAACTAGAACTGAACTAGAACTGAACTAGAACTGAACTAGAACTGAACTAGAACTGAACTAGAACTGAACTAGAACTGAACTAGAACTGAACTAGAACTGAACTAGAACTGAACTAGAACTGAACTAGAACTGAACTAGAACTGAACTAGAACTGAACTAGAACTGAACTAGAACTGAACTAGAACTGAACTAGAACTGAACTAGAACTGAACTAGAACTGAACTAGAACTGAACTAGAACTGAACTAGAACAGAACTAGAACAGAACTAGAGCAGAACTAGAACAGAACTAGAACAGAACTAGAACAGAACTAGAACTAGAACAGAACTAGAACAGATCTAGAACAGAACTAGAACAGAACTAGAACGGAACTAGAACAGAACTAGAACAGAACTTGAACAGAACTAGAACAGAACTTGAACAGAACTAGAACAGAACTAGAACAGAACTAGAACAGAACTAGAACAGAACTAGAACAGAACTAGAACAGAACTAGAACAGAACTAGAACAGAACTAGAACAGAACTAGAACAGAACTAGAACAGAACTAGAACAGAACTAGAACAGAACTAGAACAGAACTAGAACAGAACTAGAACAGAACTAGAACAGAACTAGAACAGAACTAGAACAGAACTAGAACAGAACTAGAACAGAACTAGAACAGAACTAGAACAGAACTAGAACAGAACTAGAACAGAACTAGAACAGAACTAGAACAGAACTAGAACAGAACTAGAACAGAACTAGAACAGAACTAGAACAGAACTAGAACAGAACTAGAACAGAACTAGAACAGAACTAGAACAGAACTAGAACTGAACTAGAACTGAACTAGAACTGAACTAGAACTGAACTAGAACTGAACTAGAACTGAACTAGAACTGAACTAGAACTGAACTAGAACTGAACTAGAACTGAACTAGAACTGAACTAGAACTGAACTAGAACTGAACTAGAACTGAACTAGAACTGAACTAGAACTGAACTAGAACTGAACTAGAACTGAACTAGAACTGAACTAGAACTGAACTAGAACTGAACTAGAACTGAACTAGAACTGAACTAGAACTGAACTAGAACTGCACTAGAACTGAACTAGAACTGAACTAGAACTGAACCAGAACTGAACTAGATCTGAACTAGAACTGAACCAGAACTGAACTAAAACTGAACGAGAGCTGAACTAGAACTGAACTAAAACTGAACGAGAACTGAACTGAAACTAAACTGGAAAATTTTCTTTTTAAACAAAAAATTTAGAAATATCTGTGATTTATTTTTAATTTTGCTTTAGTTGTTTAAAAAATATAATTGTCCTATTTTGTTAAATTAAAAAAAATGCAATTCAATGTTATCAAACCGTAAGCACGCTTCACCTCAACTCTTTTAATGCTTGCCGCTGCAAAACGAAACCATCAATTAAAACACTTTTTGGTGGTTTTGTGTGTGAATTCATAGAAATATTAAGATATTTGGAGAAAATGCAAACAGCAAGACTTGATGAGGACAAACTGACATTGAATTTACAAACTGTAGATTCCAGGAAAAAGGAAAATTGGCAAAATTATTGAGAAACAAGAAATAAAATTAAAAAACTGTATAAAAAAATCTCAATTAAAAATGAAGCAAAGGAAAGTGAAAATTGGTATAAAAAAGTAAAGCATATGCTAAGGGCGAAAGAGGAATATGTGGCTTTAAAATAATTATAAGAATTTGTGAAAAACCCAATAAATAGTTTAATTTGATTTGAGCTTTTTGTCAGAGTCAATTATGAAAATTAGTTTAAAGTCCGTCTTTCCGTTGTTCAATTTTGCGGAAATTTTTAGTTAATATGTAAATTTTTCAGTTCAACAAATAAAATAACTAGTTTTCTATAGCTAGTTATAACTTTTTGAATAATTTTTGGCAGAATTTTGTCTAAAAAAGAGTTTTTACATGTTGCCTAAAATTAGGCAATAGTTTTTGTTTACACCATAACTTCTAAGAAAATTCAGTTAATGAGAAAAATTTTAATGGCGATTTAAAGACCGGCTCATTAGGAATGTTTTGATATGCTTGGCTAGTCGGCAAGTTTAGAGGCAGGTAGTTTACAAAGTTCGTCTGTCCGTTTTTTTTATTTTATAAATAAATTTCTTTTGAATAATACCTTTCATTGTAACTATAAACGGTCTATAAAATAAATTTTTGTTATTTCTTATAAACAAACTGTTGCTGTTAAAGTTTACTGCTGTATTCCACCCCTACTATCCCCCGTTTTCTTAATTAAATGCGTGTTTTCTTGTCATAATTATAAATATTATTATTAATAGTAATGTTTTCCTTAATATAAACAAATGAAACCAAAAACCCCCGCCTTAAAATATACTACTACTATGGCAATTTCTTTAAATGTTTCTTAATAAAGCACAACTCTTTGTCAACACGCAAATTAATGATAAATTTTCATAATTTTTCAAGGTTTTATTTATTTATTTCGATTTACTCGTAAAGGGGAAATAAAATTCTTTAATTTCAGCAATTAATAAAACTAAAGCATACCTTAAGGCTTATAAAAAAATTAAAATATTGTGGTAGAACAATTTGGCTTGGTTAATAAAGTGTTGATGTTGTTCTTTTTTAATAATAATAGTTAAACCAACATGCGTGCTGCTTAACTATTATTGAGCTAAAGATTTGTTTGGGTTTTGTTGCCATTTAATAATAATAAAAATTCACTAAAAATGATTAATTACTTATTTTGGTTTCAAGAGCAAAGATTTCGAAATTAATTAACATTTTGAAGTACTTATGTTGTTAGCAAAATTTAACAAATCTCATGACCTGGTTTCATTAGTTAATTTGGGAAAAAAAATCTCTTGCAAATCTCATAAATATTTATTACACCAGGAAATTGTGAAACCTTGAAACTGAATTTGTTACACTTTTTGGCAATTTTTTGGGCTTAATTATAAGCGTAACAGGAAAGTAAGTATAACAATTAAAATATAGCCTACTTTAAGGGGTATAAAGCACACAAATTAATAAAACCAACAAATATGTATAAAGAAAGGACCATAAATACCACTTTTTAACCAAAATTTTCCGTAATTGTTAACAAAACTAAGCAATTTTTATAAAAATTTCTTTATCCAACTAATACGGACGGACAGACAGGTTTACTAGGAATTCTTTCAATAAAATGTTACAGAATATTTATGAGTAAGAAAGCTAGGAAAATTAGCTAGTCCATATTATTAAAACTTAATTTGTGCGTTGTTTGTAGCGCCTGTTATCTAGGAAACAAAAACTGTTGCCTAATTTTAGGCAAATTTTAGAAATTTTGATTTTGGCAAAATTTTTCAAAAAATTACAATAAAAAAAAGTTTAATTAAGTAATAAAATGAAGATTTCTTTTTATTAATTTGATTTCATCAAATTAAATATAAAAAACGACTGAAAAGTTTCACTTTTTGTTGCCTTATTTTAGGCAAAACTTTATATATTTTTTTTGAAAACTCAAACTTTTTCCTTTGCTTCTACCAATAGACAGCCTGACGGACATTTTAAACACAATTTCTATAAAGAAAATTATCAAGAACTATATATTTTCTATTCCTATGTATTATATTGTATATACCGTTGCCTAATTTTAGGCAAATATCTAAAACTTTTCCAAAATGTATTTAAGTTTAATATTTTACTTTCATCTAATGAACAAATAGAATGACAGCCTTAGCAAGGTAACCTTTATCTAATGAACCTTTAAAAGTGAAATGTTTTTGCCTGCAATACTCACGGTAAGGTAATCTGTTGCCTAATTTTAGGAAAATATATAAAATCATTCTAAAACATATTTAGGTTTAATAATCTACTTCGATCTAATGAGCAGACAGAATGACGAACATTTAAAAGACAATTTTTCGAGAAAGTGAAAGTATTTCCTGCTACAATACTTTAGTTAATATATTTTGTTGCATAATTTTAGGAAAACAGTAAAATTATTATAAAATTTATTTGAATTTAACTTTCGTCTTTAATCTGACCGAATAGGCAGAACCACGGACACTACAAAAATGATTTGTGTACAATGTCGCTAGTAAAATTACTTTCAATTACAGTACAATGTTTGACATATACTGTTGCATAAATTTGGGCGAATAAGAAAAATTTTACGCAATTTATTTGGTTTTAACATTTTTCTTTAACATATGGAGTGACGGACATTTTAAAAGCCATTTCTGTAGAAAAAATTGGGAAATGAAAGTATTTTCTGTTACAATACTTTAGTTAATATATTTTGTTGCATAATTTTAGGTAAATATGTAATATATTTTAAAAAATTACTTATTTGATTTGTGTTATTTGCCTTGATTGACTAGACAGAACAACGGACATTTTAAAAATGAATTGTGAATAGAAGAGCAGCAAGTTTAACTATTTTTGGTTGCAGTTCTCCAAGTAACACATTTTGTTGCCTAATTTTGGGCGATTTATAAAACTTATTTCGATTTCTAAAATTTATTTCGATTTAAAATCCTGCTTTACCTTATCGACTAGATGGAACGACAGACATTATAGAAATATTTAGCTTTCAGTAAAGCAGCAAAAGAAACTACTTTCGATTATAGAAAACTGCTGAACAAATGTCGCTGCCTAATTTTAGGCGGATACAAGAAAACTTTCTTAAATTTATTTGAATTTAACTTTCTCCTTTAGCAAAACGGATAGACGGAAGGACAGACACTCTACGAGTAAATTGTGTTTAAGAACGTAACAAATAAAACCATTTCCTGTTATAAAGAATTAATGCACACTTTTTCTAGCCTAATATTAGGCAAAAACAAGAAAGTCTCATAATATTTTTGTGGTTTCATTTATGCGATCGAAGAAACAGGAACGAAGGACATTATAAAAATGATTACTCTATGCTTTATGAAATCAAAACAAACAGTAAAAACGGACAGCATAAAATGATTTTTCTAAAGAAGAGTGCAAGTAAAGATATAAACAGCTGCACAGCACTAATCAATACATTTGTTTGCCTAATTTTAGGCAATTCTTTGTAATGTATTGTATTTTCTCTTAAACTGATTCCGTGCACTGACAGATGGACTTAATAAAAACCATTTATATTTCTATAGGGAAGAATACAATGTAAAAGATGTTTTTACTAGACTGTTTAAGGAATTAAAGACAATATCTTTATGGAATAATACAAAGGAAATTAATTTTCTCTTCTCTTAACGCTGTTTAAGACAATTCTTTTGTAATATTGCCTAATTTTAGGCTTCAAAAAATGTCTTAGAAAAGTTTGTTTAGTTTGACTTTCTTATAAATCGTACTGACAGAAGGACCGACATAATAAGAGTAATATCTTGGGAGAAGAGTATAAAGTAAACATTTTTTATATTCTCCTTTTTTACCAATAACCAATGTTGCCTACTTTTAGGCCAGTGTAAAGAAATTTTTAAAATTTATTTCTATATCTTAAGTTGATTCTCTGTGTGGAAGGACGGACTTTATAAAGATAAATTTTCTATAGACTAGTAATATCTGGAAGTGTTTTCTATTGCCAAAAACTATAATAATTATGTTGCCTAGTTTTAGGCGAAAGAAAAAAATCATTAAAGGAAATTCAATCTCATTCTATGTGTGGAAGGACAGACTTAATAAAGACAATTTCTCTATAGAGTAGTGAAATGTAGAAGTGTTTTCCATTACCAAAAACTATTTAAGGCGATATTTTATACTTTCCTGTAATATTGCCTAATTTTAGGCGTTAGGAAAAGCATAAGTTCTAAGCAAATCATAGCGATTGAAAAGAAGGACATTAAAAAGTGATTTGTTCACAGAAGTTTATAGCTGGACATTTGGTGTTTGCGAATTTATTAGACACAGCTTTCCATTGCCTACCTTAAGGGGCATAAATAGCCAAATCCTGATGAAATTTCTTTAAAAAAAAATATTGTTCTCTGGAGAAACGTTGTGACGTAAGGAAGGACATTATAAAACCGATTTCTTTACAAAATATACAACAACTACTTCTTTATAGTTTTAAAAACTGAGGTTTGCAAAACTATAGCCTAATTTTAGGCTTATAAAATAGTAATAAACTTTCTTACTTTAAAACCCCTGAAGGGAAAGACGGACTAACTGTTGAACTTTTTATATATATTATTGGTCACTAAAACATCTATTTTCCATTAACTTAGATTGTTTCACAACTTTCATTGTCAGCGTAAGACTTGTAGTTTATACTGTTGCCTAATTTTAGGCAAGTAAACGAATTTATAATTTAGTTTTTTTATGCCATTTTTACAGCGTTTAATTATACTTGCGTGTGGTTTTGTTAAGAATTCTTTTTTTATAACAAAAGAACTGCAAAGAAAATTTTAATGACAACATGTTGAAATATTAAAAGGTAGTGACAGCCACTAACTAGCAGAGAGAGAGAAAGAGTGAAAGTTTATATAGTTTTGAAAGGCGAAAATGTCAATTTTTATTTAGTTAAAAACGTGTTTTAAAGTAATTAAATTGTTTAAAGAAAAGTTGTAGAATTTGTTAATAAAAAGAAGGAAATAAAACTGTAAAAACTTGAAATAAACAGAAAGTTAAAGGAAATATAGTTTTAAACAAAGTTTCCAAGGAAAATATAGATTGTTTATTACAGTTTTTCTTAAAATAGCTTCTTAATTTTCTAGCTAATTTTATCAATAAGCCTAAAAGTTGGCTAAACAATAATTGCTTTATAACTATGACCTTCAAAACAAACATTTAAATTATGATAGTTTTTCTATAATTTGAACACGTGCTTGTGTGTTTCCTGGTATTTGTAAAATGTTAGAAAAACTTTTACCCAAAGGTAAATATCAAAAAAAAAAAAAACACTCACATACGCGAACACCTAAAAGTATGTAAAGGTTTTTGTATTTCTTTCCACTCTGGTATTATTGCGGTTTATTGTTTAGTTTTTTTTCTCTGTTTCGCTTTTAAACATTAGAAGAAAAAAAGTGCATCGCGTGCGAATCACAATTTTTGCGATAATGTCAGATTGTTTGACATCTATGGGTTACAATTGCACACGTTTGCGTTTCAGAAAGCATGAATTATTTGTTTTTACTTATTTTTCTTTCTACCTCTAAACACACAAACACATTCACACATTTCCACCCTCTTGCTGCTTAACTATAATCAATTAAATTTTCTATTATTGTTTCAACAACAACAGGTTAAATCATTTATGTATTTATGAACATACATATGTGTTTATAAAAAAATCCATAAATCAGGTTAAAACTATTTAACATTTATTGGGTTTCTTTGGTTAATAGTGTGTATATTTAAGTGGTCTATAAAAAATCTATAGCATATGTTAGAGGGTTATTAAAATATTAGCTATTGAGTGTGTCGTAAAATTGTAAACAAGTTAATTGTTAGTTTTCTTTTAATAATAAAAATGTTAATACCTTTTTTAGGCAAATTTTGTCTTGACATAAATTTTTTTCAGAAAATTTTATCTTGACATATATTTTTTTAGAAAAATTTGTCTTGACATAAATTTTTTTAGGAAATTTTTTCTTAAACATAAATTTCTTTAGAATATTTTGTCCTGACATACATTTTTTTTATTTTGACATAAATTTAAAAAAAATTGTCTTGACATAAATTTCTTAAAAAGTTATGTCTTGACATAAATTTCCTTAGAAAATTTTATCTTAGACACAAATTTCTTTAGAAAATTTTGTCTTGACATACATTTTTTTTAGAAAATTTTTTCTTGACGTACATATTTTTAGAAAATTTTGTCTTGACATAAATATTTTTAGAAAATTTTGTCTTACACATAATTTTTGTAGAAAATTAACATACATTTATTTACAACATTTTGTCTTGACATAAATTTCTTTAAAAATTTTGTCTTGACATAAATTTCTTTAGATAATTATGTCTTGACATATATTTCTTAAGATAATTTTATCTGGACACCAATTACTTTAGTAAATCTTTCCTCAGACATATATTTCTTTAGAAAATTTTGTTTTAGACATAAATTTCTTTAGAAAATTTTGTCTTAGACATAAATTTCATTATAACATGTCAAATTTCTTTAGAACATTTTGTCTTAGCATAATTTTTTTTAGAAAATTTTGTCTTGACATAAATTTCTTTAAAAAATTTTATCTTAGACATAAATTTCTTTAAAAAACTTTATCTTAGACATAAATTTCTTTAGAAAATTTTGTCTTGACATAAATTTCTTCAGTAAATGTTGTCTTAGACATAAATTTCTTTAGAAAATTTTGTCATAATATACATTTTTTTAGAAAATTTTGTCTTGACATAAATTTCCTTAGAAAATTTCTTTAGAAAACTTTATCTTAGACAAAAATTTCTTTAGAAAATTTTGTCTCGACATAAATTTCTTTAGAAGATTTTGTCTTCACATAAATTTCTTAAAAAATTATGTCTTGACATAAATTTCCTTAGAATCTTAGACACAATTTTTTAGAATGTTTTGTCTTAACATAAATTTCTTTAGAAATTTTTGTCTTAACATAAATTTCTTAAAAAAATTTTGTCTTGACATAAATTTCTTAGGAAAATTTTGTCTGAATATAAATTTCTTTAGTAGTCTTCGTCTTGATATAAATTTCATTAGGAAACTTTATCTTAGACATAAATTTTGTCTTGATTTAAATTTCTTAAGAAAATTTTATCTTGACAAAAGTTTCTTAAGAAAATTTTATCTTACATAAAGACATAAATTTCTTTGAAAAAATTGGTCTAAGATATAAATTTCTTTAAAAAATTTTGTCTTGATATGAATTTGTTTAAAAAATTTTATATTGAAATAAATTTCCTTAAAAAAAATTTGTCCTAACATAAAGTTTTTTAGAATATTTTGTCTTGACATAAATTTCTTTAGAAAGTTTTATCTTGGAAATAAATTCTATTAGTAAATTTTGCCTTGACATATATTTCTTTATAAAATTTTGTCTTAGACATAGAAATCTGTATAACTGCTATTACTTTATGTTGCCTTATTTTTGCATCAAAACGATTGCCTATTTTTAGCCTTTTTTTTTCTTTCATTTCACCTAAAACACCCTCTAAATTATTCAATTACGAAAACAATTTGTAATTCCTATCTCCTTTACAACAACAAAAAAAAAAAAAAAAAAACAATCCCTTACACTTTACCTCTATAATTAACTAAACTGCTAACTGTTGGTAGTGGCAAAAAGCTTAGGGCAGCATTGAAGGTTAATTAATTTACTTATTGACAACTTACATAAATTGCTATAGAATCAAATTAAATGTTTTCAAATCAAGAGAAAAAATAAACTATGACGCAAAACCCATTAATGAAATATTTACAAAGACACCTTTCTTTAGGTGATATGAGACCAAAGCAATACTATAATTTACGTATTTTCTTCTCTTATTCATTTCTCCTCGAACAAATTACTTGAAAACTAATAAAATTTATTTTTTTCATTTCACTTTCTATATACATATGTGGTCTTTTTTTCTGTGCCTTTAAGAATGTCAATAGGTCAACATTGTAAATATTTATCTGATAGTAGATAGATAGTTTTGTATATATATTTTTTTCTATATTTGCTTCCTTGCAAATTGTTAACAAACATGGTAAAAGTAGTGGCAATTTGCACAATAACCTAGATTTCTAGTCGTTGTCTCTTAGCCTTTTTTTGTTGTCAACACTACTATTGGCAATAGTGTTTTTGCTCTCAATTTAGGGGCTGAAAATAATAGAAATATGTATAATAAAAACACTACTCCTCCCCCTCCCTAAACACTATATAGAGGTGAAAAAATGACAGCTATAGAAAATATATACTACATAGACATGTTTGTATGGACATTACAACGTAACGGCAGACACTGAGGTCACAATTGACGGCTTTATTTAGAAATATTGAAATCTAATATTGTGTTAGACATAAATTTCTTTAGAAAATGTTGTCTTGACATAAATTTCTTTAGAAATTTTTGCCTTAGACATAAATTTCTTTAGAAAATTTTGTCTTGAAATAAATTTTCTTAGAAATGTTTATCTTGATATAAGTTTCCTTAGAAAATTTTATGTTAGACATAAATTTCTTTAGAAAATTTTGTCTTGACATAAATTTCCGTAGAAAATTTTATAATTTCATTATTTCAAATTTTGTCTTGAAATAAATATCTTTAGAAAATGTTGTCTTAGACATAAATTTCTTTAGAAAATTTTTGTCTTCACATTAATATCTTTAGAAAGTTTTGTCTTCGGCATAAATTTCTATAGAAAATTTTGCCTTGACATAAATTTTTTTAGAAGCTTTTGTCTTAGACATAAATGTCTTTAAAAAAATATTGTCTTGACATAAATTACTTAAAAAAATTTTGTCTTAGACATAAATTTATTTAGAAAATTTTGTCTTGATATCAATTTCTTCAGAAAATTTTGTATCAGTCATAAATTTCTTTAAAAAATTTTGTATTAGACATAAATTTCTTTAGAAAAGTTTGTCTTGACATCATTATCTTTCGAAATTTTTCTCTTAGACATACATATTTTTAGAAAATAATGTCTTAGACATAAATTTCTTTCAAAAATTTGGTTTTGACATAAATTTCTTTCGTACAATTTGTCTTGAGATAAATTTCTTTAGAAAATTTTGTCTTGATATATATTTCTGTAAAAAATTTTGTCTTGACATAAATTTCTTTAGAAAATTTTATCTTTGATAGAAATTTCTTTACAAAATTTTGTCTTGACATAAATTTCTATAGAAAATATTGTCTTGACATAAATTTCTTCAGAAAATTTTGTTTTCACATAACATTTTTTAGAAAATTTTATCTTCAATATACATTTCATTTGAACTTGTTGTCTTGACATCAATTTCTTTAGAAAATTTTGTCTTGACATAAATTTCTTTAGAAAATTTTATCTTTGATAGAAATTTCTTTACAAAATTTTGTCTTGACATAAATGTTTATAGAAAATTTTGTTTCTACATAAAATTTTTTAGAATATTTTATCTTCGATATAGATTTCTTTTGAACTTTTTGTCTTGACATCAATTTCTTTAGAAAATTTTGTCTTGACATAAATTTCTTTAGAAAATTTTGTCTTGCCTTAAATTTCTTTAGAAAATTTTGTCTTGCCTTAAATTTTTTTAGGAAATTTTTGTTTTTTTCCTCTATTTTTGAAGTCCTCAGTGTATTTCCACTTTTATTTGAATTTTTTATGTGCCGTAGTGGTAAAACATCCAATTTATTGTGTCATTTAGTTGCTATTGTTGTCGTAGATTAGCTTATGTGTGTGTTAATATTATCATATAAACCGGGTTTTTAAAATGCCTTTATAAGATTACATGTCGTCTCCCCACCACTTATTTCAGTCTGGCTAGTGCTTGTATGTTTGCATGTATGCCCAAGCATGTTTTGATATAGTAAATATCCAATGTAATAAAGTGTTGACCATAAACTCAAATACATATTATGGCCAACAATAATAAAAAGAAATTGCAGTAGCAGTTTTTGGGAAAAAGGTTTGAGGAAAATACACAAGAAAATTAAGTTCTTGAAACATAAATTTTTAAAGAAATTTTCTCTCATGACATAAATGGCTTAAGAAATTTTCTCTCATAACAAACATTTCTAAAGAAATCTGTCTTTCTTCTTTATTGCCAATTATTTCTAAACAAAGTTTGCCTTAATTATTAGTTCTTTTTTTCCCTTAACCATATTTTTATTGAAATCATTACCAACCCATAAAAAAAAGAACAAATCGTCAAAATGTCATAATATGCCAATAAAAGAACAACAACTAAAAAACATGCACCCATCTATACAAACAACTAAGTTAAAATCAATAGAAACAGACATAAAGGATTTATATGAACGTTTTCCCTCCCCTACAAACGAAATTTGTTTCCTTATTTGATTCATTATTATTATAATAATATTAAATCTGCATTATGGCAACACAACACAACAGAAAAAAGCCTAAAAGCATGCATTTCTAATAGATTGATATCAAGCAACAATAACATTTACATTGTAAATGTAATGCATGCATGAACTTGAATTCAAATGCATGTTTACATGGCGAATTGGTAGGAGGGGGAATGCTTTTAGTTAGTATTTATATTAAGTTGTTTTAAGGGGGTTATATAGGGAGGGAGATTGAGTTCATAAACTTATTTGTATATTAATTTGATTTGGGTAATAACTAACGAAAATAGCAAGGGATTACACTGTTTGACAGAAGAATTTAAAAAAATTTTCTAAAGAATTTTATGTCAAGAAATGTATGTCTTAGCCAATATTTTCCAAAGAGATTTATGTCAAGACAAAATTTTTGGCAACATGTTCTAAATAAATTTATGTCAACACAAAATTTTTTTAAAGAAATGTATGTCAAGGCAAAATTTTCAAAAGAAATTTATGTCAAGACAAAAACAGATTTATGTCTAAGACAAAAGTTTCTTAAGAAATGTATGTCTAAGGCAATATGTTCTAAATAAATTTATGTCAAGACAAAATTTTCTAAAGAAATGTATGTCCAGACAAAATTTTCTACAGAAATTTATGTCAAAACAAAATTTTCTAAAGAAATTTATATCCAGACAAAATTTTCTAAAAAAATTTATGTCCAGATAAAATTTTCTAAAGAAATTTTTATCAAGATAAAATATTTCTAGAGAAATTTATGTTAAGACAAATTTTTCTAAAGAAATTTATGTCCAGACAAAAACTTTCTAAAGAAATTTATGTTAAAACATATTTTTCTAAAGAAATTTTTGTTAAGACAAATTTTTCTAAAGAAATTTATGTCCAGACAAAATTTTCTAAAGAAATTTATGTCAAGACAATATTTTTCTAAAGATATTTATGTCAAGACAATGTTTACTAATGGCATTTATGTTTTAGACAAAATTTTCTAAAGAAATTTATGTCGAGACAAAAATTACTAATGAAATTTATGTCTTAGAGAAAAATTTCTAAAGAAATTTATGTCAGGACAAAATCTACTAAAGAATTTCATGTCCATACAAAATTGTCTAAAGAAATTTATGTCAAAACTAAATTTTCTTAAGAAGTTTATGTCCAAGACAAAATTTTCTAAAGAAATTTATATCAAGACAAAGTTTTCTAATGACATTTGTGTCAAGAACAAATTTTCTAAATTAATGTATGTCAAGATATAATTTTCTAAAGAAACTTTTATCAAAACAAAATTTTTTTAAAGAAATGTATTTCAAGACCGAATTTTTCTAAAAAAATTTATGTCAAGACAAAATTTGTTCAATAAATTTATGTCTAAGACAAAATTTTCGAAAGAAATTTATGCCGAAGACAAAATTTTCTGAAGAAATTTATGTCAAGACAAAATATTTCTAAAGAATTTTATGTTAAGACAAATTTTTCTTAAGAAATTTTTGTCGAAGACAAAATTTTTTTAAAGAAATTTATGTCAAAACAAAATTTTCTAAAGAAATTTATGTCAAGACAAAATATTTCTAAAGCAATTTATGTCCAGACAAAATTTTCTAAAGAAATTTATGTCCAGACAAAAATTTTCAAAAAAAAAATTATGTCAAGACAAAATTTTCTAAAAAAAATGTATGTCAAGACATATTGTACTAAATAAATTTATATATACGACAAATTGTGTTTGAGAAATTTATGTCTAGGAAAAATTAAAAAAAAAAATTATGTCAAAAACAAAATTTGCTAAAGAAATTTATGTCAAGACAAAATTTTCTAAAGAAATTTATGTCAAGACAAAATTTTCTAATGAAATTTTTGTCAAGACAAAAATTTTTTTCAGAAATTTTCTAAAGAAATTAAAGTTTAGGAAAAATATTTCTGAAAAAATGTGCCAATGTCTTAACATAGAAAAATTATGTCATGACAAAAAATTATGTCTTAACATAATTTTTTTTTATAATTCTTTTTATAATTTTTTTTATACAAATTTTTTTATAGAAATTTAGAAACACTGTAATTTTTGTCATTTAACCTAAATCGGGGTAGGGGTGTTTATGGGGTAAACGTTCAATGACATGCAAGTTCAAATATTTTTTTGTAAATTTTATCATGATTTTGGCCTGTTGTTGGCATTTTTTTCTATTAAAGGATTTCAAAAATATTATAAATATTTATTTGATTTGCAACAAAACAACAGCTAGAAAACACTAACAAAATTATGACGTTAAAGCAAATATGAATTAAACTGCAAACAAAGCGCCTTAAGGGTATGCTATACATTTTGTTAGCTGGTTAAATATGTATTTGCAAAATGACTTTTGGTTAAGTTAGAAGCAAAAAATATTTAGAAAAAAAGAACAAAAATCTGTTGTTGTGTTATTGTTGTTTTAAGGTCTTTTGTTTAAGGTTAAGTTCAGTATATTGTTGAAATTTTGTTGGGATTTTTTTTTTGTTGTTTTTATACAATTATACACCTACTTTATGGATCAAATAATTGAAATAGCTTTGTTTTGTTTGCTGTCTAGTTTAGCAAAGAAATTAAATTCAAGGTTGTGGTTATGAAAAGTTGAAAAAACCTTAAGAGCTTAAAATAAAGTAAACAAATCTATAAATCTGCTTATTAAAGAAATATTAAAAAGTTTTTTGAACTTGTTAAAGGTTTTTACTAAGTGTATGGAAAATTAAAGAAATTTTTATAAGACAACTTTTCTTATTTGTTTGTTAACAAATATTACTTTTTATGATCCCTTAAAGTATACTTTAAATATTTGTTTTTGTGTAAGCAATATAAAGTATGCTGTTGTTTTTGTGTGCAATATCTTTTCAACATTGTCAATGTGATAATTTATGGGTCTGCTGGTAAAAACTTTCTTTGTTGTCTTTTTTTGCCAAAGCCTTAGCATATTTTTTAAAATATTTTTACATAAAATTAATGTCTAACTTTAAGGCTTAACAACTACACAAAATTGTTTATTTAAAAGAAAGAAATTTTGTAAAATGTAAAACAGCAAAAGTTTCCTATTTTTATTTAAAATAGCAAAAAAGTAATAAACTAAAAAGCAACAAGAAACTCTTGCCAACATTGATTCTCTTTTTTATAATATAAAAATGCATAATATTTCCTTGTTAGAAAGTTTTTTTAGAGAAAATTTATACATAAAAATGTATTGAAAACTTTGTTGGTTATTTTGTTCTTTTATAATTTATAATTTTTCGAAAAGAAAACTACAAATAACTTCAAACTAAAGAAAAAAGTATAAACGTACGCCTAAAAGTATGCCACAGTTACAAATTACATATACAATTTCGTTATAATGGGCGTAACCTCCCACAAATTACACGTTTAACACGTTTTCTACATAAAATTCTTCTCTTCTTCTTCGTCTTCTTTTAATCAGAACTAATAAAAATGTATGTGTTTCCATTAAATCGCACTAACAAAATCAACAAAGACAAGTGTAACTAATGCGAAAAAAAGTATAAAAAAAATAAACACCCACTAACATCATGTTGTGTTTAAGTTTTATACAATGACAACAACATAAATATCATAATAATAACAAGAACAACACAACAATAATTACACAAAAAACAACTGAAATTTACACAGCTTAAATTAAAAACATTTTATTTGTGTTTGCCAACATATATTAAGTACATAAATACATATTTACTTTAAAAGCAAAAGTATACATTTAGGCGTTTCATAATAGCAATTACTAGAGTATGTTATAAAGGGTATCATAATGAAAATTAATGAGCATATTTTAAGGCGTTTCAATAAATACAAGGGGATTTGTTACAGAGAGCAATAATTTCTGGACTTGTTGCTAAAGAAATTTAAGAAAATGTTGCCTGAACTACAACTCAACTAGAACAGAACTAGATCTAGAACAGAACTAGAACTGAACTAGATCTAGAACAGAACTAGAACTGAACTAGTAAAGAATAGAACAGAACTAGAACAGAACTAGAACAGAACTAGAACAGAACTAGAACAGAACTAGAACAGAACTAGAACAGAACTAGAACAGAACTAGAACAGAACTAGAACAGAACTTGAACAGAACTAGAGCAGAACTAGAGCTGAACTAGAACAAAACTAGTACAGAACTAGAACAGAACTAGAACTAAACTACTTATAAGAGAACTAGTACCGTACTAGTACCGTACCTGAACAGAAGTTGAACTAGAACAGAACTGGAACAGAAGTTGAACTAGAACAGAACTGGAACAGAACTAGAACAGAACTAGAACAGAACTAGAACAGAACTAGAACAGAACTAGAACAGAACTAGAACAGAACAGAACTAGAACAGAACTAGAACAGAACTAGAACAGAACTAGAACAGAACTAGAACAGAACTAGAACAGAACTAGAACAGAACTAGAACAGAACTAGAACAGAACTAGAACAGAACTAGAACAGAACTAGAACAGAACTAGAACAGAACTAGAACAGAACTAGAACAGAACTAGAACAGAACTAGAACAGAACTAGAACAGAACTAGAACAGAACTAGAACAGAACTAGAACAGAACTAGAACAGAACTAGAACTAGAACAGAACTAGAACAGAACTAGAACAGAACTAGAACAGAACTAGAACGAACTAGAACTGAACTAGAACTAGAACTAGAACTAGAACAGAACTAGAACAGAACTAGAACAGAACTAGAACTGAACTAGAACTGAACTAGAACTGAACTAGAACAGAACTAGAACAGAACTAGAACAGAACTAGAACAGAACTAGAACAGAACTAGAACAGAACTAGAACAGAACTAGAACAGAACTAGAACAGAACTAGAACAGAACTAGAACAGAACTAGAACAGAACTAGAACAGAACTAGAACAGAACTAGAACAGAACTAGAACAGAACTAGAACAGAACTAGAACAGAACTAGAACAGAACTAGAACAGAACTAGAACAGAACTAGAACAGAACTAGAACAGAACTAGAACAGAACTAGAACAGAACTAGAACAGAACTAGAACAGAACTAGAACAGAACTAGAACAGAACTAGAACAGAACTAGAACAGAACTAGAACAGAACTAGAACAGAACTAGAACAGAACTAGAACAGAACTAGAACAGAACTAGAACGGAACTAGAACAGAACTAGAACTGAAATAGAACTGAACTAGAACAGAACTAGGTCTGAATTAGAACTAAACTACTTAAAACAGAACTAGAACAGTGCCTGAACAGAAGTTGAACTAGAACAGAACTAGTACAGAATTTGAACTAGAACAGAAGTTGAACTAGAACTGACATATTTATAATTAAACTTTAACTGAAGTAAATCGCTTATTTCAGTTTTAAGAAAAGTCCAAAAATTTCTCAAGTTCCCCACTTACCTCATCAATTCAAATGTAATGCATAAATGTTTCCTAAAATACATATAATCCAACATATGTATAACATTATGAGATCCATCAGCATCCTTTTCACGCAACTCATCCAAGATATTCAATTCAACAACGGCCTGATTTAAGAAACGTTTCTTATTGCGTATAATTTTAATGGCCACATGGGTATTGGTCTTATGATCCAAAGCTCTAATAACCTGACCAAAACTGCCTTTGCCGATGATTTCCAGAATTTCATAACGAAAAGCAATATGATCATGTTCAATCTGAAATGAGAGTAGAATATGTAATTAAGGAGATTTTTAAAGAAAATGGTATTTTGTTTAAATGTTTTACTTACAATTTTATAATTGCCATTTTCATCATCATAACCCGAATTGGTGGTGGATGCTGAGACCTTATTGGAATAATTCTTATTGGCATGTTGTCCAAAATACCAGATTTCCTTATACACTCTTAGCTCTTCAAATTCCATATCAGTCAAATAATTGCTGTATTTTTTAACCAGCTCTAGAAGTTTTAATAAAAATTTCATTAAATATTTAATTGTATGGTATACTTTTGGGCGGTTTAACTAGGAGAAGTAGGCTTTGCTTATTTCTATCTTTCTCTGTCTGTCACTTAATGTGGTAATAACAAGTATTTTTGTTTTTAATTTCTGTAGCGTATTTATTTTATTTGCTTTTTTGAAAGAACAAATTTTTAAAATAATAAAAATTCGCCCAATTAATACTTGACATTTTGTTTAAAAGCATTCACATTTTGTTCTCTATTTGCCAAGCACTCTCTCGGTGAAGTGCACAGCAGTGGCAGGTATTTGTTTAATGTGGAAAAATAAACCTTGACCTTAATACCCAGCTGGGAAATAGAGTTTTCATCACATTGAATTTGCTTTTTTTTGTGTGAGCAAAAGTCAACATAATTAAAACAGTTGGGATTTTTAAACGAAAAAAAGTACAGCATACTTTTAGCCACCCTCAATTAAAATAAAACTAATGCCTACTTTTAGGTCTTTAAAGAAAATTCCAAAAAATCCTTACCTGATGGCGTCATTGGTGTGATACATTTCATTTCTTCTCTGGCTGAATTGCCACTACCCGTACTAGAGTTGGACTTGGTCGATGAGCCTCTCTCACCACTTGATGAATTGCCATGCGAGGAAACGGTATTCGAGGACACTGGTGATCCTAAATTATTGTTATTATTGTTGTTATTATTAATGCTATTGCTAATATTGCCATTCGATGGACTGCGATTGTGTAGTTGTGTATTGTTGGTGGTTTGTTGTTGTTGCTGCTGCTGCTGCAGTGCTGCACCATGATGATGACCATTCGAATGATGATGATTACGTGAAGAGCCTCGTGTACTGCCCACATTGCAGAGGGAGGGTAAATCAAGGCGTGGATTTGAGAGACGGGTATCACGATCGCGACGACATTTGTCGTTGTCGATCTGAACCTAAAATGTTTAAAGTTTTGTTAATGTTTTGTTTTCATGGTTTTCTTTCTTCCCTTTTCTACTACTTACCGGCATTTCACATCGATCTAACATTTTGCTTTTGTTATATCAATTTTCTTCTATATTTCCAGCTTTAGTTTAGCTGTTTTTTAACAATTTTTTAAAAATTAATTTTTATTATTTTAAATATTTTTTTTTTATAAATTTGGTTGCTGTTTAAAAGTTACCGGAACCGCGTACATTGGTGTTGTGTTTGCTGCAAGTGCGTATTGCTAAAAGTAGAACAAAATAAAAAGAAAATATTAACATCAAAGTAAAGTTAGTTTAAAAGCTTTTCTAAAAGCTTTAAGCTTTCTCAAAAAGCTGTATTAAGCATACCAAGACCATATTTTTAAATAAAAATCTTTTCTTAAAAGTCTAGTCTTTTCGATGAAGATTTTTTCATGAAATATCTCAAAAAGCTTTAAAAGCTTTTGTGATTTTTTAAATAAAAATATTAGAAAAAGAGTTTTATTCAGAAAATTCTAATGACTTTCCACCAATTTGGAAGTTTTTCATGAAAAATCTCTAAAAGCTTTTGCTATTTTTTTATAAAAATGTTCTAAAATGTGTCTAAAACCCAAAACTCCCTTAAATTTTGAAATTCTTCATGAAAGCTCGCTAAAAGCTCTAAAAGCTTTCCAAAAATGTTATTATAAGTATGTATTTTAATTAGAATTAGAATTTTTCCCTATATTCAAATTTTGCAGCATTTTTGTGAAAGCTATCAAATTTTATCTGAAAGCTTTCAAAGCTCTTTGGACTTTTTTTATAAAAATATTAGCAAAAGTGTTCTATTTACATAAAATAACAAAACTAAATTATTCTTTATGGATTTTTGAGGGTTTTTTCATGAAAGCTCTTTAAAAGCTTTGAACATTTTAGGAAGCTTTTAAAAATTTTTTTGTAAAAAAAAATAATAAATTTTGAAGAGTAATAGATTTTTTTATTGATTGTTAAGTTTTTCATGAAACCTCTTTAAAAGCTTTGAACACTGAAGGTGAGCTTTTACAAAATCGATTTTTTTAAGTATAAAAAACTTAGGGAAATTTTGTTAATTAACAAATCTATATGATCTATAAATTTTCTGCTGGTTTTGGTGTTTTTTATGAGAGCTTTCAAAAAGCTTATAGTAAGCTTTGCTTAAAAAACTATCGATTCTTTATAGAAATTTGGGAAAATAGTGATTCTTATTAAAGCTACTGCACATTTCATCAATTTTTGCTGATTTTATAACTCTTTTGCACGAAAGCTTTGTAAGCTTTACTTTATATTTTTGTATATTTATTAGAAAATATAATAAAAGGTGTTTCAGTTAAAGTTTTTGTAAAACCTCGTGATTTTATTTTGATTCTGCTGTAAAAATTTTGAAAGCTTTTAATAAGCTTTTGTTTTATATCTTGGAATTTTTATAAAAATAGTAAGGAAATTGCTTTTAATTGAAAAAGATATGCAATCTAGATATTTTCTTTTAATTTTTGGTGATTTTTACATGAAAGCTCTGTAAAAACTTTGAAAGCTTTTAGTGAACATTTGTTTAAAAACTTGCGATTCTTTATAAAAAGGAAGATAAAAATATTTTGGTTCAATTATTTTCATAAAATAGAGCTTTTCCTTAAAGCTTTTGAAAAGCTTTTTTTAATCTTGAAAGTTTTGACGAAAATTTTCAAAAAAGCTTGGTTTGTTTAAATCTTTTACATAATCTATTGAGATCTTGTAATCCTGTTGATGTAAGGATTTTTCGTGAAAGCTTTTTTTAAAGCTTTTTTAAAGCTTTTATTGAGCTTAAGTTATTTCCTCTTTAAAATCTTAGAAATGGAATATAAAAATTAAGATAAAAGTGTTTTAATTAAATTAGTTATGTGAAATAGTGATTTTCTGTTGAAATTTGAGTGTTTTTTTCTTAAAGCTTTCTAAAAGCTTTTGTTAAATATTGGTTATTTTGACCAAATATTTAAAACAAAAGTCTTTTGTTTAAAACAGTTATATAATCCAGTGTTAGCCTGTTGATGTAAAGGTTTTATGTGAAAGCTTTTAAGAAAGCTTTTATTGAATTTATGTTATTTTCTCTTTAAAATGTGGGAAGAATGTTCTAACTAAAGAAATTAAACTTTCAAGTTATCATTTCTCTAATTTAGTTTTTTTCAGCAAAAGCTTTCTAAAAGCTTTTTTTTTAAATTTTGCAAATTTAGTAAAAAAGTTTAGGGAAAAGTGTGTTATTTAAATTAATTATTATTTGTAGTGATATTTTTATGATTTTATTGATTTTTAGATGAAAGCTTTTTAAAAGCTTTGGCAGTTTTAAGGTGTTTTGCATACAATTGTTTAATTTTAAGGCATTTTAACAGGTTTATAGACTGTTGAGGATAATTTTGCTGTTTTTGGGACAAAGCTTTAAGCTGTTGAAAAAAGCTTTCGAAAGCTTTAAGCTATATTTTGGAATTTTTGATAGTTTTCTTTATGAATTTATGATTTAAAACAGTTTTTTTGTATATTTAAGCCTTGTTTTGCATTTTTTCAATGTTAATGACTTTTTTGGTTGAACGAAAATTTCATTTCTCATGCATATTATGCTGATTTAATAGAAAAAACTTGTTTGTCATTAAACCAGCTTGACATTCATGTCAAAAACAAAAGTGAAAATATGTTTATTTATTAATTAATTAATAAAATGGCATATTAAAAGCTGTAATATGTAATTTACACTTGTGGTCTTTACTGCTAAACGTTTGAGCTTAGCAGTGTGTGGTTTTTCAGCAGAAAAACTGGTAATAAGTGAGAAAATAATTTATGTGCTTAAAAGGAAATTAGCAAAATTACCCTCGTAGTGGTAATAACTAAGTTGCACAGTTTTTGAGTTATATAATTTGTTAAAGTTTTCATCATCCTTCTTTTTGACAATTAAGTTTTAGCAGCAGTTTGTTTTGGCAAAGGTCGTAATAATAAACGGAAACTTTCGCTTTTGCAAAATTTGTTAGTAAAAAAACTGTCAAAATGTTTGAAAAAATTATGACTGCTATTTAGGATGGTTTAAGGCTTAAAGGCGGCTTGGAAGCAATCGCTGTTACACACAGATTTCCTTAATAGTTTCTTTGGCTTGTATTAGTACTTGTTATAAACCTGCTAATAATTTAACGTCAAATGTCAAAAGTTTTCATTTCAACACACCAAACACAAAATACTTTTAAATAATAATGAACAAACCAGCGAACGAACAAATCCTCAAAATCAACCATGACTTTAAGTAACGTTTTTCTGAATGAGCTTTTACTAATCAGTGTCAGGTAGGCAGATGGACGGACGGACAGACAGACAGCCAAACCATCAAAGTAACAAAGTAAATATATATTTGAATTTTCAATTGTGCTTAACAACAAACTGTCAAAAAACAACAAAATTTAGTTTATTATTTTCTGTTTTATGGAAAACCACTTGTATATTTTACTATTTTTAGCGTCACGTATTCAAACGTCGTCTGTCTGTCTATTACTGTCTACTTTGGTTTAACTTTTGGATTTGGTGGTTTGTTTATATTTTAGTTTTCAAAGGAAAAAAAGTAAATAGAAATACCAAACTATGAAAAAAAGTAAAATTTATAGGAAAAACGCTCCCCTTTTTTACTTTTATACAGAAAAAAAGACACAAAAAAAACAGCAGTTTGTTGTCTAAACTAATTTAGCTGTTGAAATTTTTGTTTACCAAAACCATTTGTGGCAACTTAAAATTCTATAGTAATACTTTAAATTATGAGGGTTATTAAATGTAAATGTAGACTTAGACCCATAAATTAGGATTTTTATTTAAGTAAAGAAAATGAAATGAAAAAAAGGACAATCGATAAAAGGGTTAAATAAATAAAACTAAATTATAATTCAAAAGCTTAAACTAAAAGCTCTAAATAAAATATGAACTAGAACTGAACTAGAACAGAACTAGAACAAAACTAGAACAGAACTAGAACAGTACTAGAACAGTACTAGAACAGAACTAGAACAGAACTAGAACAGAACTAGAACAGAACTAGAACAGAACTAGAATAGAACTAGAACAGAACTAGAACAGAACTAGAATAGAACTAGAACAGAACTAGAACAGAACTAGAACTAGAACAGAACTAGAACAGAACTAGAACAGAACTAGAACAGAACTAGAGCAGAACTAGAACAGAACTAGAACAGAACTAGAACAGAACTAGAACAGAACTAGAACAGAACAGAACTAGAACAGAACTAGAACAGAACTAGAACAGAACTAGAACAGAACTAGAACAGAACTAGAACAGAACTAGAACAGAACTAGAACAGAACTAGTACAGAACTAGAGCAGAACTAGAACAGAACTAGAACAGAACTAGAACAGAACTAGAACAGAACTAGAACAGAACTAGATCAGAACTAGAACAGAACTAGAACAGAACTAGAACAGAACTAGAACAGAACTAGAACAGAACTAGAACAGAACTAGAACAGAACTAGAACAGAACTAGAACAGAACTAGAACAGAACTAGAACAGAACTAGAACAGAACTAGAACAAACTAGAACAGAACTAGAACAGAACTAGAACAGAACTAGAACAGAACTAGAACAGAACTAGAACAGAACTAGAACAGAACTAGAACAGAACTAGAACAGAACTAGAACAGAACTAGAACAGAACTAGAACAGAACTAGAACAGAACTAGAACAGAACTAGAACAGAACTAGAACAGAACTTAGAACCGAACTAGAACAGAACTAGAACTAGAATAGAACTAGAACAGAACTAGAACTAGAACTAGAACAGAACTAGAACAGAACTAGACATGAACTAGAAACAGAACTAGAACAGAACTAGAACAGAACTAGAACAGAACTAGAACAGAACTAGAACAGGAACTAGAACAGAACTAGAACAGAACTAGAACAGAACTAGAACAGAACTAGAACAGAACTAGAACAGAACTAGAACAGAACTAGACAGAACTAGAACAGAACTAGAACAGAACTGAACAGAACTAGAACAGAACTAGAACAGAACTAGAACAGAACTAGAACAGAACTAGAACAGAACTAGAACAGAACTAGAACAGAACTAGAACTAGAACTAGAACTAGAACTAGAACTGAACTAGAACTAGAACTAGAACTGAACTAGAACAGAACTAGAACTGAACTAGAACAGAACTAGAACAGAAACTAGAACAGAACTAGAACAGAACTAGAACAGAACTAGAACTGAACTAGAACTGAACTAGAACAGAACTAGAACAGAACTATAAAGAACTAGAACAGAAACTAGAACTAGAACTAGAAAGAACTAGAACAGAACTAGAACAGAACTAGAACAGAACTAGAACTGAACTAGAACTGAACTAGAAACTGAACTAGAACTGAACTAGAACTGAACTAGAACTGAACTAGAACTGAACTAGAACTGAACTAGAACTGAAACTAGAACTGAACTAGAACTGAACTAGAAACTGAACTAGAACTGAACTAGAACTGAACTAGAACTGAACTAGAACTGAACTAGAACTGAACTAGAACTGAACTAGAACTGAACTAGAACTGAACTAGAACTGAACTAGAACTGAACTAGAACTGAACTAGAACTGAACTAGAACTGAACTAGAACTGAACTAGAACTGAACTAGAACTGAACTAGAACTGAACTAGAACTGAACTAGAACTGAACTAGAACTGAACTAGAACTGAACTAGAACTGAACTAGAACTGAACTAGAACTGAACTAGAACTGAACTAGAACTGAACTGAACTGAACTGAACTAGAACTGAACTAGAACTGAACTAGAACTGAACTAGAACTGAACTAGAACTGAACTAGAACTGAACTAGAACTGAACTAGAACTGAACTAGAACTGAACTAGAACTGAACTGAACTAGAACTGAACTAGAACTGAACTAGAACTGAACTAACTGAACTAACTAGAACTGAACTAGAACTGAACTAGAACTGAACTAGAACTGAACTAGAACTGAACTAGAACTGAACTAGAACTGAACTAGAACTGAACTAGAACTGAACTAGAACTGAACTAGAACTGAACTAGAACTGAACTAGAACTGAACTAGAACTGAACTAGAACTGAACTAGAACTGAACTAGAACTGAACTAGAACTGAACTAGAACTGAACTAGAACTGAACTAGAACTGAACTAGAACTGAACTAGAACTGAACTAGAACTGAACTAGAACTGAACTAGAACTGAACTAGAACTGAACTAGAACAGAACTAGAACTGAACTAGAACTGAATT
>NW_023996282.1:0-50009 GCF_015586225.1 Lucilia sericata | reverse complement strand
ATCAATTTAAAAAAATCTCACACATGCCTCTCAAGTAAACAATAAACACACTTGCACAGACGTCAGAGTTTCTAATAGTGGTATAGGTTTTTCCATACACACAAGAAAAAAGTGTCAGAAAACCCTTCCCGTCATAATAACATTTGTTGGATTTTCAATTGCGTGTGTAGTTTGAGTTCTTTGCTTTTTATATATCAAATTTTTTTTTTTATTAATGTTAACTGTTGGTGTTTATTTGCATAAATAGAGAAATTGTCTGGAGAGGTAGAGAAAAAATGTCTTATGTACACATATTTATGTATATTGTAATCCTATTACTTTAAGGGTTTTCAACTGGTCATGCATAAATTAATGATATTTCGCTATTATTTTACACTTAATTTCTATTAGAATTGATATACAAAGTACATATTTATATTATACATAAAATGATTAATCATAGCAATGACTAAAATCAATGCTAAAGTGTTTGATAAATCAAATATTTATATAGCACCTATGGCCGACTTTATAGTTAACATTAAGTAAAGATAATTTACTTAAGTTTTGAAAATGTTCTTAACAATTTTCATCTGAAATACTAAATCGGAGGATAAAAAATGTCGCCTCTGTCACTATTTGTTTACATTTACAAAACCAGACAATGTCATTATAAAAATAAATATTTATTGAAATAAATTAATAATAATCACTAGTGCAATGATTTGCAGATATTATAAATAAATACAAGAAAATACTATCAAAAAAAAAGAAAAGAAATATTAAAGACCTTGTCCAGAAAGACATTAATGACAAAATCGATTAAATACAACAAAAAATATATATTATTCAAACTGTCAAATATGAAAATAAAAGCAATTTCTTGAGATTTTATCTAAAAGAAAACGAACAAAATATATTCAATGACAACAACTTTTGGTTTTCTTTCAAAACTTTATAGGAAATGGGCATTAATTAATCTTTCTTATCGAGAAATTGTCTCTATAATCTTGAAGAAAGTATAAAAATTATGATAATTTATTATTTTTGGTAATGAAAGGAAAAGTTCTAAAAATTAACTGTTCAAAATTGAAATTTTTATAAAAAGGACTTTATATCTAAAGTTTTAATGAATTTTATAGTAGGTTAGATTAGTTTGATAGGAGGATGTATACTACATCAAATCTGAAAAAACACACCTAGGCCACTATCGGGCCTATTGTGCACTCCTTTTCATAACAAAAAATTCTCTAAATGTATTATTTTTCAATGTTCAGAAACTCAGTTTCCTGAACGAAATTCCTAAGAATTTTTGAATTACTTCTAGTCAGGAATGTTATTTCCGGAATAACATCACTTCCAAGATACTTGGATCTAACTTCGACAAATGCCTGACAGTGGCAAAGAAAGTGCTCCAGAGTTTCACTATCCTCTCCACATGCTCTATATTCGGCTGAATCCGCGCGTCCAATTTTGTATAGATGTGCTCGTAATGCTGTGTGTCCATTCAGAATACGTTTCATCATACTAACCTCAGACTTGCTCATTTTGAAGAGATTTCTCGTCTTACTCGCATCAGGGTCACCCCTTTGTGGTTCTACCCACCGTTTCATTATTCCAAGAGGCCTTATGGGATTCTCTCATCCAGGTTTTTAATTAGCTTTTGTTGCGTCGAAAGGTTTTGCATTCGTCAGGTTAACTACCTCGGAAATTATTCTACATGGTTCTGCTGGTCAATGTCTCTATGGACGAAAAAAGTTGAGTCGGTCACACCCTAGGATTAAAGATCGTATAGAAATATAGACTTTGTCGAGCATCAGTCTTTTAACCAATATTTTCTTCCCGCGGGTCTAAGTTTAAACGCGGACAGCACATTTACACCGAAGGGAAACTCCGAAACTCTGCACCTGCTACCGGTTCCCGTGGTATCAGATTATATGCCTCCCTTGTTCAATCTCAGATCAAATCATTCCAAGGAAAGTCTAAGGATACATTTGACTACGCAGACTAGAGGTAATGGTAACACCTCTTTTCTCCCGAATTGCAAGAACACCACCAGAAGATCCTAGATATCTGTGAGATCCAAATTCTAGTAGACATACTTTCAAGAAGAATGCTATTTTTAATATTTAACCTAAAAACATAGAATTAAATGCGCAGCGTCCTGATTGAATGAGAATTTAAAAATGGATACTTTCGTTTTCCAACTGGTATTTGTTGATATATACATATATTCTACACCATTAGGGTATTATGCGTTTGTGCTGATGTTGGTAACACTCAAAAATATTGGTACTACACCCACCTTAAAGTATACCAATTGGCTTAGAATCACGTTCTGAATAGATTAACCCTGGAATATGGCTTTTTAGTTTATAATAATGTTAAATACTGTACAATCTCTACAAAAATCCGAAAAAGCCGATTTAAGTAATGATAGGGCCTCATTTGACCCTAGCCCCCATACAAAGTCTGCTTCAGAAATTAAATTGAAGGTGGAAATTCACCTTTAAAAACTATTATCACATTGAAATTCTGCATAAATAACTTAAATGTCATCGTAAATCGGATAGGACCATGGACACTATGGTGAAGGGTATATAAGATTCGGCGCAGGTGAAGGGTATATAAGATAACATATGATGTTATCTCAAGTACTTTTTGTTTTGTTAACATTTTCTTTTGTTCTTAAAAGGATTTTTTGAACAAGTACATATTATCAAAAAAGGAAATATTTTAACTTTCCCTTCCGCAATATAAAAGTAAATAAAACACAAATACAGTTTATAATAATAATAATAATATTTGTGGTAGGTAATTATTATAAAGAATAAAAAACTAAAATGAGAATTTGTATCATTAATATCAAAAAATACCGTTTGTCATTTTTAAAAAGAGGGTGAAAGTAAAAACAAAATATGTTTGAAATAACGGGAAAAAACTGTATTTATTAAAATTGTTGGAAATCCATAATATGGCTAAAGGGAGAGAAAACTAAATGAATGTAAATTGTTCACACACTTTTAGTAAAATGTACTAAATAAAATAAGATGGATTGACTACTTAATCGATGTGCCCTGCACCAACATTTGGGGTAATATGAAGTACCTTTGCTTACAACATTTTAGAAACACATATCGGCCTGAACATTATTAAGAAATAAAATTTACTATCGAATAATTTTACTAACCGTAGTCTCATATAATAGCCACTAACAAAATAATCGGGAACATTTTTCAAAATTAAGGCAGATACATACATACATACATACATACATACATACATACATACATACATACATACATACATACATACATACATACATACATACATACATACATACATACATACATACATACATACATACATACATACATACATACATACATACATACATACATACATACATACATACATACATACATACATACATACATACATACATACATACATACATACATACATACATACATACATACATACATACATACATACATACATACATACATACATACATACATACATACATACATACATATATATATGTATAATTTATGAATTTCTTATGTTATAGGTGAAGTGCATTAAAAATTCAGCTCTGCCGATTATAACATTATTACTATTCTCAAGAAATACAACTAAACTTAATAACTATAAGCTAATTTATGCCTAAAATTGTTGTCTTGTCAATAAAAGTTTTAGGTGGTTGTGGGTAGTGTTTGATTCAGGCACGTTATACGGATGTCAATAATACAATCACTAATGATAGACAGACTGACTATTGAAGGATTAATTTACTTACTGGTAGGTATATGGGTTAAATAAATATCAAATTACCACAAACATGAATGAGCATTCAAATTGTCTTATTTTATATGAAAAATTATTGTTTTTGTTTAGTTTGAGGCAATTTAGTTAAAAGTGTTTATGTCCTATTTCATACGTTTGAACTTAAAAAAGGACTGTATATGGCAGACCATTGGATATATACAAATTTACATATGTTTGTATGTAAATATTCCGGGTATTTATTATATTGTAATATGTCTTCGGTAAGTTGGAAAGTGATTTGAGAACATGATCTATTTAGGTAAGCCCTAAATTACTAACTAACTAACTAACTAACTAACTAACTAACTAACTAACTAACTAACTAACTAACTAACTAACTAACTAACTAACTAACTAACTAACTAACTAACTAACTAACTACTAACTAACTACTAACTAACTAACTAACTAACTAACTAACTAACTAACTAACTAACTAACTAACTAACTAACTAACTAACTAACTAACTACTAACTAACTAACTAACTAACTAACTAACTACTACTAACTAACTAACTACTAACTAACTAACTAACTACTACTAACTAACTAACTAACTACTAACTAACTACTAACTAACTAACTAACTAACTAACTAACTAACTAACTAACTAACTAACTAACTAACTAACTAACTACTAACTACTAACTAACTAACTAACTAACTAACTAACTAACTAACTAACTACTAACTAACTAACTAACTAACTAACTAACTAACTAACTAACTAACTAACTAACTAACTAACTAACTAACTAACTAACTAACTAACTAACTAACTAACTAACTACTAACTAACTAACTAACTAACTAACTAACTAACTAACTAACTAACTAACTAACTAACTAACTAACTAACTAACTAACTAACTAACTAACTAACTAACTAACTAACTAACTAACTAACTAACTAACTACTAACTAACTAACTAACTAACTAACTAACTAACTAACTACTAACTAACTACTAACTAACTAACTAACTAACTAACTAACTAACTAACTACTAACTAACTAACTAACTAACTAACTAACTACTAACTAACTAACTAACTAACTAACTAACTAACTAACTAACTAACTAACTAACTAACTAACTAACTAACTAACTAACTAACTAACTAACTAACTAACTAACTAACTAACTAACTAACTAACTAACTAACTAACTAACTAACTAACTAACTACTAACTAACTAACTAACTAACTAACTAACTAACTAACTAACTAACTAACTAACTAACTAACTAACTAACTAACTAACTAACTAACTAACTAACTAACTAACTAACTAACTAACTAACTAACTAACTAACTAACTAACTAACTAACTAACTAACTAACTAACTAACTAACTAACTAACTAACTAACTAACTAACTAACTAACTAACTAACTAACTAACTAACTAACTAACTAACTAACTAACTAACTAACTAACTAACTAACTAACTAACTAACTAACTAACTAACTAACTAACTAACTAACTAACTAACTAACTAACTAACTAACTAACTAACTAACTAACTAACTACTAACTAACTAACTAACTAACTAACTAACTAACTAACTAACTAACTAACTAACTAACTAACTAACTAACTAACTAACTAACTAACTAACTAACTAACTACTAACTAACTAACTAACTAACTACTAACTAACTAACTAACTAACTAACTAACTAACTAACTAACTAACTAACTAACTAACTAACTAACTAACTAACTAACTAACTAACTAACTAACTAACTAACTAACTACTACTAACTAACTAACTACTAACTAACTAACTAACTAACTACTAACTAACTAACTAACTAACTAACTAACTAACTACTAACGAACTAACTAACTAACTAACTAACTAACTAACTAACTAACTACTAACTAACTAACTAACTAACTAACTGAACTAACTACTAACTAACTAACTACTAACTAACTACTAACTAACTAACTAACTAACTACTAACTAACTAACTAACTAACTAACTAACTAACTAACTAACTAACTAACTAACTAACTAACTAACTGACTAACTAACTAACTATAGTCTATTATAGCCTGTAGTCTAGTCTATAGGCCAGATTATATTCTAGTCTATAGGCTACACCATATTCTAGTCTATAGGCCAGACTATAGTCTAGTCTATAGGCCACACTATATTCTAGTCTATAGGCCAGACTATAGTCTAGTCTATAGGCCAGACTATATTCTAGTCTATAGGCCAGACTATAGTCTAGTCTATAGGCCAGACTATAGTCTAGTCTATAGGCCAGACTATAGTCTAGTCTATAGGCCAGACTATAGCCTAGTCTATAGGCCAGACTATAGTCTAGTCTATAGGCCAGACTACAGTCTAGTCTATATGCCAGACTATAGTCTAGTCTATAGGCCAGACTATAGTCTAGTCTATAGGCCAGACTATAGTCTAGTCTATAGGCCAGACTATAGTCTAGTCTATAGGCCAGACTATAGTCTAGTCTATAGGCCAGACTATAGTCAAGTCTATAGGCCAGACTATAGTCTAGTCTATAGGCCAGACTATAGTCTAGTCTATAGGCCAGACTATAGTCTAGTCTATAGGCCAGACTATAGTCTAGTCTATAGGCCAGACTATAGTCTAGTCTATAGGCCAGACTATAGTCTAGTATATAGGCCAGACTATAGTCTAGTCTATAAAGATAAATGTAACAGATAAATGGCCAGACTATAGTCTATTCTATAGACCAGACTATAGTCTAGTCTATAGGCCAGACTATAGTCAAGTCTATAAAGATAAATGTAACAGATAAATGAATACATCGTGTCCAAAGAGATAGATCCGTAATGACTTTAAATGCTGAATTCATTTTAAATTTACGACACATGTTTCGATGTTGGTATTTACTACAATTAATAACTTGTTTTAGTTTATTGTCCGCTACAGTTATAGTAATCTATTTTAAATTACTTTGTCTAAATCAGATTAATAAAAAATATATTGTTTTGGTTATTTAAAAATAATAATAATTAAACGGAATAAATAAAGGAGCAAATAAATCAACTGGTTAATTCAACCCTTTGTTAAAATAATATAAAGTGCTGCCATAGATTTTCTTAGGGATTTTCATCAGGTAATTTTGATGGCGACTTTAACAATTTTCGATAATTCATACCTATAGTGACTTTAACATCAACAACTCTTATTGACTTTTTCTTTTGGAAATATCGATCCTAACCTATTTAGTTAAGCTTTTTGCTATTTGGTAGTTAAAATTAATTACTATTATTATATTTTACAAATCAGTTAATAATGAATTGTAAAGTTGACATATTTACTTAGTCAGATTAAGTGACCTGCCCTCGTTTCACAAGTCATGAAACGAACTAGTTCGTTTACAAAAATTGACACATATTCCGCGAATATGTTACAGATTGATTAAGATATTTGAAACCATAATTATAAAACGCTCCTTAATTATAGTACCACTATCTATAATAATAGTGCCAAAACTAAATATTAGTTTTAATTGTTTTAAAAATTGACGGCCTGTTTTGGTATCAAACAATTTGCAAATCCCTTCTTGTTAATAATTCTGTATTGTACATATGTATGTAATAATCGCGTGTCCTTTTTCGTAATATTTGTATCCTTTATAAATTTTTTTTTATTGATTTTTCTTTTAATATAATGTTTTATATTATTCTATTTTTTCTATTTTCCGCTTTTTTCACATGTTGATTTTGTTTATAAAATTGCCGACATACATTTTACATATAGGCCGTATTAACCGTGTTGATTTATAAAGTAAAATATAATGTAAATAAAAATTGCATTAACGTTTCTTTTTTCAATTAAAAGCAAACATTTCATCATGACACTTTTACAATACGTTACATTTTAAATTATTTTGATTCGTGGACAACTTTGAAGTCGATACAAAGTTAAAGTTAACACTTGCACTACTTGACAGTTGTGATTGGCAAATATAGAAATGGTATTTTAAGAGAAAGATTATAGACTAGACTAGACTACAATATAGGATAGACCATAGACTAGACTATACAATACTCTAGACTATTAACTAGACATTAGACTAGACTTTAGGCTATACTATAGACTATACTATAGACTAGACTATAGACTAGACTATAGACTAGACTATAGACTAGACTATAGACTAGACTATAGACTAGACTATAGACTAGACTCTAGACTAGACTGTAGACTAGACTATAGACTAGACTATAGACTAGACTATAGACTAGACTATAGACTAGACTAGACTATAGACTAGACTATAGACTAGACTAGACTATAGACTAGACTATAGACTAGACTATAGACTAGACTATAGACTTGACTATAGACTAGACTATACACTAGACTAGACTAGACTATAGACTAGACTAGACTAGACTATAGACTAGACTAGACTAGACTAGACTAAACTAGACTAGACTATAGACTAGACTATAGACTAGACTAGACTATAGACTAGACTAGACTATAGACTAGACTATAGACTAGACTAGACTAGACTAGACTAGACTAGACTAGACTAGACTAGACTAAACTAGACTAGACTATAGACTAGACTATAGACTAGACTATAGACTAGACTAGACTAGACTAGACTAGACTAGACTATAGACTAGACTAGACTAGACTATAGACCAGACTAGACTAGACTAGACTATAGACTAGACTATAGACTAGACTATAGACTAGACTATAGACTAGACTATAGACTAGACTATAGACTAGACTATAGACTAGACTATAGACTAGACTATAGACTAGACTATAGACTAGACTACAGACTAGACTATAGACTAGACTATAGACTAGACTATAGACTAGACTATAGACTAGACTATAGACTAGACTATAGACTAGACTATAGACTAGACTATAGACTAGACTATAGACTAGACTATAGACTAGACTATAGACTAGACTATAGACTAGACTATAGACTAGACTATAGACTAGACTATAGACTAGACTATAGACTAGACTATAGACTAGACTATAGACTACACTATAGACTAGACTATAGACTAGACTATAGACTAGACTATAGACTAGACTATAGACTACACTATAGACTAGACTATAGACTAGACTATAGACTAGACTATAGACTAGACTATAGACTAGACTATAGACTAGACTATAGACTAGACTATAGACTAGACTATAGACTAGACTATAGACTAGACTATAGACTAGACTATAGACTAGACTATAGACTAGACTATAGACTAGACTATAGACTAGACTATAGACTAGACTATAGACTAGACTATAGACTAGACTATAGACTAGACTATAGACTAGACTATAGACTAGACTATAGACTAGACTATAGACTAGACTATAGACTAGACTATAGACTAGACTATAGACTAGACTAGACTAGACTATAGACTAGACTAGACTAGACTATTGACTAGACTAGACTAGACTAGACTATAGATTAGACTATAGACTAGACTATAGACTAGACTATAGACTAGACTAGACTATAGACTAGACTATAGACTAGACTATAGACTAGACTATAGACTATAGACTAGACTATAGACTATAGACTAGACTATAGACTAGACTATAGACTAGACTGTAGACTAGACTATGGACTAGACTATAGACTAGACTATTGACTAGACTATAGACAAGACAATAGACCTAGACTATAGACTAGACTATAGACTAGACTATAGACTAGACTATAGACTAGACTATAGACTAGACTATAGACTAGACTATAGACTAGACTATAGACTAGACTATAGACTAGACTATAGACTAGACCATAGACTAGACTATATTCTAGACTATAGACTAGACTATAGACTAGACTATAGACTAGACTATAGACTAGACCATAGACTAGACTATAGACTAGACTATACACTAGACTATAGACTAGACTAGACTAGACTATAGACTAGACTATAGACTAGACTATAGACTAGACTATAGAACTAGACTATAGACTAGACTATAGACTAGACTATAGACTAGACTATAGACTAGACTATAGACTAGACTATAGACTAGACTATAAGACTAGACTATAGACTAGACTATAGACTAGACTATAGACTAGACTATAGACTAGACTATAGACTAGACTATAGACTAGACTATAGACTAGACTATAGACTAGACTATAGACTAGACTATAGACTAGACTATAGACTAGACTATAGACTAGACTATAGACTAGACTATAGACTAGACTATAGACTAGACTATAGACTAGACTATAGACTAGACTATAGACTAGACTATAGACTAGACTATAGAACTAGACTATAGACTAGACTATAGACTAGACTATAGACTATACTATAGACTAGACTATAGACTAGACTATAGACTAGACTATAGACTAGACTATAGACTAGACTATAGACTAGACTATAGACTAGACTATAGACTATAGACTAGACTATAGACTAGACTATAGACTAGACTATAGACTAGACTATAGACTAGACTATAGACTAGACTATAGACTAGACTATAGACTAGACTATAGACTAGACTATAGACTAGACTATAGACTAGACTATAGACTAGACTATAGACTAGACTATAGACTGGACTATAGACTAGACTATAGACTGGACTATAGACTAAACTATAGACTAGACTATAGACTAGACTATAGACTAGACTATAGACTAGACTAGACTAGACTATACTAGACTATAGACTAGACTATATACTAGACTATAGACTAGACTATAGACTAGACTATAGACTAGACTATAGACTAGACCATAGACTAGACTATAGACTAGACTATAAACTAGACTATAGACCAGACTATAAACTAGACTATACTAGACTATAGACTAGACTATAAACTAGACTATAGACTAGGTTATAGACTAGATTATAGACTAGACTATAAACTAGACTATAGACTAGGTTTTAGACTAGATTATAGACTAGACTATAGACTAGACTGTAGACCAGACTATAGGAGTATATTATTGAATGTTCCATGCCTGGCTCCTAGACTAGACTATAGGCCTATGTTACAAAATTTTCCATGCCTGGCTTCCCTACTTCAGAAAGGTCAGTTTATTATTAGTAATTTCAGTCTTCACAATTGTGTAGAAATAGGTACAAGTCCTTGCTTCCATAAAGAGTATTTTTCTGATAATCAAACGCTTATAAATTCCTTGTGTATATTAAACGGAAATATAGAATTTAATTACGATAACGCGTGTTACTTCTACCTATCTCGTTTAACAGCGAAATGATGGACATAATCAAGATTTGTTAAAGGACGCGAAAATAATTAACATTTTTTTATAATTTAATATTTATTGGTTCTAATTAAAACGAATTATTAATATAAGTAATTATTACAATTATTTTACAGCAAAAAAAAACCATTAAGTCCTTCTTATTAATATCAATGCAATAGTTTGAAAATTGTGAAAATTCTCCGAGGTATGAGGATTTGATTGAGTTATTAGATATTTAACAATTCAAAATAAATTTCTTTATACTTATGCGAGAAAATATATATTCAAAAAGGTTGGATTTTATCTAATGTTTGTCCCAAATACATAAGTGCAGTGGTACGCGCCCTTTTACATGATATTCTACAACAAAAATAAACATTTGATCCAAATAAAGGCAGAATCTGGTGTCATAGTGTTTCTGGACCCTTGCTTTGATATATTGTGTATTTTGAATTCCCTTAAAAATGTCCTACATATCCCCTTCTTTATTTTCGTCTACTATTTTAACTCTTTTCCTCTTTTTTCTTTCCTTTCTTCTTCCAGATGTTTACAAAATGATCATACTCTGTAAATACCAGACGAGAAATCGTAAGTTTGGACAGGAGGATGTGATCTGACAACTTAACAAAAGAAGCTTAAATAGCCGGTGAAACAGGTCGATCCAAGGACCAAGGAGATATCTGGTAGAGGAGATAAGATAAAATTTCTGAGGAACGAGTAATGAATCACGATATAAACACATTAATACCGACATCTGAGAAGATAATTGAATGCTAATAAGCGATTAAAGTTCGGTAAATCTTTAGGCCCTGATAGAATTCCCCCCTGAAAAAGGACGTGATCCTAACAAAGAGCTTACTAAAACCGCTGATTGGGAATGTGAACTTTTGGTTGAACGTTACACTGCCTGGTGATCTCAGGGAAGTTCTAATTATAAAACTACCGAAGAAGGGGAACTTGCAAGATTGTTCAAACTGGAGGGGAATATAACTTTTTTTAAACATGGTAAAAAATTTCATTGTCCATGTACTGAATAAGAGCACAGAGCAGACCTATTAAAATTAATGTAGGAGTGCATCAAACTGTATTTTGTTCTATTTATTATTTAATATGGCATGGGTTAACATAATCCGAATTGACTCATATTTTCATAATATATGTATGTACATATTATGTACAATTTTACATATGTATGTATGTACGTATGTAAATATTTGTTTCCACTTCAATTTTCCCTTGAAGTAATTTAACAGATTCGAGGAAATTTTATGTATGCAGGTCCTATATACATATATACGTAAAATATTATTTTGAAAGTTTAAAGGTCAAACATCAGACATTTTCTAAAGTAAAACAGAACAAAGTATGGGAGTCGAAACTATAGGAAGCCTTTTCACTACATATTATTATTATTGTTATTATTCATATGAAATTACATGTTATTATTGTCCCACACTTTATTTTTTATTATTATTTACATATATTTTTTGTATTTATTTAATTTTATTAAAGCAGAAAAACATTAGAAAAACATGTCGTAAGTATAATACCACAATAACACAAATAGAAAGTAAATAAACAAAAATAATAAAAATAACCATTTTTACTTGAAGACAACCAGCGATTGATCGATTAAGAAACAATTAAGTGTTATTAAAAAGATATAAAAGAAAATATGTATATTTATGTGGAAACTAGTATCCTTGTAAGTAATCATTTGAAAGAGTATTTGGATTAACCACCTAAAAGTTTTTCAAGGTATTTCTTTTAGATAGTATTTTTCCCAAATGTATAGTTGGGTACAAACTAAAACTTTATTTTATTTGACTTGAAAATACTAAATAATAAAATCATTTGATTATGTTTTAAAAAATAAATATTCAATATTGAAAGAAAAATTATTTTTTGACGTTTAGAATGGATTTATCGTTCTTTATTATTAATGATTAACAACGGTTTTATTTTATATACATATCATTCGTTATTTTAAATTTATTAATCAAATCGATTTCGGAACCTTTGCTAAAGTCCCCTTTACATTATACGACAAGTAATATGATCTGTCAAAATATTGTGTAGAAAAGAGCGGATGTAATAGTCTAAGCGTAATATGTATTGAGAGAAAATACGGATGGAAAATTCGACTTTAGTATGGCTCTCTTTATTTTTTGAAATGATTCAAATAACAACCCAGCTAGCATTTGGATGATTAATCAGTAAACTGACTCATTTTTGACTCCTTTTGATGACCTAAACGTGATTAATAAGTTGAGCGTTTAAAAAATGATTCGAAAATGATCCCGATATATGATTGAAAACTGATTATTTGAAAAACAATAACAAAATGTATAGCAATCATAAATTGATCATCCTGGTGTTTAAAATATGATGGTTTTTAAAACTTATTTTGTGATCATATTTCGAGCAGTGGAATAGCAACACTTATACTTAAAAATGATTCAAAAACGATTCAAAAATGAGTCGAAACTGATTAGAAAATGGGCTCAGAAAAGACTCTTTTAGAAGAGTTGGCAAAAAAATTTGTGTGGCCTAAAATAAGTTGATATAATTTTCATTTCGTTTATAAAATTAAATGTAAAAGTATTTCAATTTGTGTAATATTTAAAAAGTCGATTTTCTGTCAAGGAAATTTAAATTATATTATGCTTTAATTATAATAATTTTATATGTTTAATGACCTTCTACGGAAGATAGTTGGCAATCACAAATAGGTCTTCCAGGTGTTCGAAATTTGATTGTTTATAAATTTATTTCGTAGTTACATTTTGAGCAGTTGGAAGATCAAAAAGTGTTTTCTGTTGTATTGTATTTGTCTGTAACAAACATAAAAATTACTCAGAAAAGATTCAAAAATGACTATAATATGATTCGAAAATATTTCTAAAACGACCAGTAAGTCGGCTCATTAATGACTCAAAAAAGATTAAAAATGAGTCGGAACTGATCAGAAATGGGGCCCATAAAAGACTCGTTTAGAAGAGTCGCGGGTAGGGTAACATTTCCTCCCGACGAATGTATCATTTATGATCAGAAAATGAACGCATATATGATGATTTTAATCGTGCAGAATAGTCATAAATGACTTGAATGTGATCAAAAATTAAAAAAAATGCTAGCTGGGAAACTTGTCGCATTAGATCAGGGATGTATTTTTATGTAAACACATAAAAAATGAAACAGCTGTTTCCATTCTACTTTGTTATTGTCTTATACCAATAGTGTAAACGCAAAAAATATAAATCATACGATGTTTATTCTCTTTACTAAAATACGGATGGAATTTCATTTGATTTTTCATACATAAAGTCTCATAGTCTAAAGGCACTTTAAATTGTTTTAAATAGCACTTAAATGAACAGCTGTTCATTGTTTATGTTTTTGCCTGAAAAGTTGGCCATTAATGAAAAACACAATCATCGTTTAAAGTCCGCCTAAATTTTTTCCGAGTTTAATCTAAAAGCAAGTTAAGCTACATTTAACTGAGTAACAAGAAACCCGTCCAAATGTGATTTTGGTAATTTTTAACTGAAAAAAACTCATTAAATATGTATATTAAACTCTACTCCAAAAATTAATTGCATATGCGGAAGACGTGGCGGTTGCTGTCTCTGGCAAACATTTGGCCATTATCTCGTAATACCTGCAATAATCACCGGGACAACTGATTCGTTGGAACTACAAGGCCTCAGTGGCAAAATACATAGGTATCATTCTTGGTTGGGGCATTAGTCCCAAGACTACGAAATGGATCTTCGACATGGCTATTAAGCCTACTCTGATGTATGGTGCACTTGATTGGTGGAAAGCTTTGGACAAATCCACACATTTCAATTATATTGAAGGGATTAATAGTACGCCGTCACAAGCGCTGTTCACTTTTATGCACTGGTTGCCCGCCGATCTGATCGCCAAACAATTGCCTTAAACTCGGCACACAGACTTCATGCTGCTGAGGTCTGGGAGTCTAAGCGTAATGGTCATGCTTCTATCCTGGGCAATACGACTTATATCCCCGAGAACATTGATTATTGCTCCTCCACGCTCCTTCCGGACAAAAGATTCACAGTCAAGATGTCAAATCATCCGTTCTTCTCAGAGTGGTTAACACTTGATATCTATATTGATTGATCCAAGTCTTTTATGTGCGTGGTTGGTGGCTTCTTCATTCTCCACTCGTTTTAAGCTAAATGACTTCTGTAGCGTTTTATAGGCTGAAATTTCAGCTATAAAAATGACGTTTAACTGGATGATGAGGACAGTAAACCTGATATATAAGCTTTATCTGGTTTCTATACGACATCCAGACTGTTTCGCAAATGGCGGATGTTTCTTGACGAGATGGAGAGTCATTCGTACCTGGAACTGCTCTGGGTACCGAGGGATACTGACACACTAGTTGGTGCCCCACTTTCATGCTATAAATCCCTCATTCAGCATGAACTAAATTTTCCATATAATGATTATTACAGGAGTTGTCATAATAAGGATGAAGAGTAAACTGTAGAACACTTTCTTTGATCTGCCCTGCCTTGACAAATATCAAATTCTAGGCACTCCAATACTGCATAAATTTGCGGCTATCTTTAATATGGAAGCATATAAGATAGAATAGTTTATTCGTGCCTCTGGCTGGTTTAATAACATCTCAAACACGAACATGTACTGTTCTATCATCTTGGTGTTATTGCAATATCCCGGGGAAAAGAGGTGCTACTTATACCACTAGTCTGCCGGGACTATAAACTGGTGATGATCAAATGTATCCTCGGCCTTTTCTTGGAATGATTTGACGTGGAGTAGAACCAGAGCACCAGATAATCTGGTACTACGGGTGGCCAGTTGCCCGCAGCACTTTGTCCTGGCTGGTCAGTTGATTGAGGTTCCTTCGGGAGTGTTTTACACTCAAATTCGCATATATATCCGGTGCTTTTGTCATCTCAACAGATGTCACTGGGTGATGTGACACAGCAACTTTTGCTGGATTCTTCGACCCGTTGAGTATATCTTGCTCTAGTAGTAAGGTGCCTGTATAGTTTGGTGAATTTTCAGGTTGACACTTGGTAGTTACCTGTCATTCCGTAGATCGTTCTTAATGGTCTGAGAATGGAACTGATGTAAGTTGCTGAACGATCGGGAAATACACCTTTTCACGGCGGGAGACTAGTACTGATTTAGTATTCCTTATACTTCAGAGAAGTTCTCGGTGCTGTTGCCATCTCATCAGGAAATCTGCCAGAGTGAATCGCTAAACGATGGGGATGCTACGGCGTCGCTCATGACAACGCTTATTACCTGATGGTCCATCTCGGTGTTACATCGAGATTATGGATTTATCAGGTGCATCTGTTGGGGTTTCGTTACCGCTCTTTTATATTCGATTTGTTTTTTTATAACAGATCTCAACCTGAGGGCCACGATTAAATTGTTTTATAATATCTACATATTAGTCGATTCTAATTAATTAATTTTCAGTTTATTTTAAAGCCAATAGTTTATAAATATTTAATTAATTAAAAAAAACTATCTTAAACAAATTGAAAACAAAACATCAAACACATATAATTATCGTTGACTAGGTAATTTACTTTAAAAGTAACGGTCAAGGTTTTTTCAATACACTTTGAAGAAAATTTTATAAAACATTTTAGTATACAAATAAAAAGTATTTCAGTAATTCTTTATAAAAAAACAAATTCTCTAAGTGTAAACACTTTAAGGACATCCACGTGTTCTAAACAGAGTTTATTGAGCTTTTAAAAATGAAACATTTAGTTAGAAATAAAAAACATAAAAACCAATAATTGAAGAAAACTTAGAATAGGATTCAAACCACCATTTTGTTAATTAACTATAAATAGAAATTAAGAAAAAACTAATAAAATTAAGTACTCAAAACTAGTCCCCATAAAACCCCACTCAAGACGTTTGTTTTTCTTTAATTATTTATAAACTCTATTCGTATGTAAATGAACTGCGTGTTTAACACAAATACATGCATTTAGGTGGATAACTTTTTTTACTTACTCATTCTCTCTAGAACGTAAGAAAACCGGAGTATTTCTGGATCCTGAACTGCCCACTGATTGTTTTTGGGGACTAACACGACGCATACCATTTATAAGACTGCGTGAACGTGGTCCTATAGGACCATGTTGCTGTTGATCACGATTACGAGAATTTGGTGTAACCGATTTGCCACCTGTAGAACGACGTCCCTTCTGATTTGTGGGACGACCACGCCCTCCACTGGAACCTTTATGACTACCACTACTACTGCCACCGCTGCTATTAAGCTGTGGCACACTCGAGGCTCGAGTAACCATTTTTTTTTTTTCAATATTTTGTTAAGCAGTCGAATCGTTTTTTTATTAATTTTTCAATTAAAAATTTACATCATTTTTATCGTTTAAATGGTTTCAAACATTAATTTAACATTATATTTAATTCACACAAAAAAAAAAATAAAAACACATTTTCACGTTCCGTTACATTTATATTTTAGTAAATTACATGAGAATTGCGTTGTAATTATGACGTATGATTTTTTAATTTCAAATGCCACGAGGGAGGATTTTAATGACCGTCTTTCGTTTGTCCATTAGTTGTGAGTTTTTTCTTTTCTTTTTTTGAAATTTAACCGCCGTTTTCAAGTTTTTTTGTACTGCTCTTTACAAACTGTCAACTCGTACTAATTTTCCCGCTACAAATGGTCAGTATATTAATATCCTTTTTCTATTTTTGTTGTATTAATGTGTGTGCATGTCCTTTTAGTGTATTGAGATTTATGGTAATTTTTCTAATCAAAAAAATGAAAGCTCTCCTGAGCACCTAATAACTGCGGGGTTGACCATAACTATGAATTTGAATACAGTGAATTTTGGATAAAATGAATTAATACCATTATTCGTTTTGCAACAAAAAAATGAATAGTTTATTAGGTTTAGTTTGAAAGGAAAGGAGTTGACCATAACTATGGATTTAGTAGACTATACTATAGACTAGACTGTAGACTAAACTGTAGACTAGACTATAGTCTGGACTATAATCTATTTCAGACTATAGGCCAATAACTTTTCTAATAAAAAAGGTAATTTACTCTCCTGACCTCTTAATAATTGTGAAGTTGACCATAACTATGGATTTAGTAGACTCTAATATAGACTACTCTTTAAACTAGACTACAGACTAGACTAAACAGCGGAGTTGACCATAACTAGGGATTTAGTAGACTATACTATAGACTTTAAACTATACTGTAGACTAGACTAAAACTAGACTATAGTTCAGACTATATACTAGACTATAGACTAGACTATAGTCCAGACTATAGACTAGTCTATAGTCCAGACTATAGACTAGACTATAATCCAGACTATAGACTAGACTATAGTCCAGACTATAGACTAGACTATAGTCCAGACTATAGACTATAGTCGTTAATATGGACTGTAGTCTAGTATACAGTATGGACTATAGTCTGGACTATAGTCTAGTCTATAGTTTTTAATATAATCTAGTCTATAGTCTGGACTATAGTCTAGTATATAGTATGGACTATAGTCTGGACTATAGTCTAGTCTATAGTTTGTACTATAGTCTAGTCTATAGTCTGGACTATATTAAGGACTAGACTATGGTCCAGACTATAGACTAGACTATATTCCATATTAAAGGCTAGACTATAGTCCATATTAAAGACTAGTCCAGACTATAGACTAGACTATAGTCCAGACTATAGACTAGACTATAGACTAGACTATAGTCCAGACTATAGACTAGACTATAGTCCAGACTATAAACTAGACTATAGTCCTGACTATAGACTAGACTATAGTCCAGACTATAGACAAGACTATAGTCCAGACTATATGTTAGTTAGTTAGTTAGTTAGTTTGAAAGGAGGATGTATATACATCAAATCCGAAGAAATACACCTAGGCCTCTATCGGGCCTGTTGTGCGCTCCTTAACCAGTGCCTCAGGTGGGAATCGAACCCACCACCTCCGGTCTACCAGACTAGAACACTAACCACTAACCTACCGGAGGCCAGACTATAGTCCAGACTATAGACTAGACTATAGTCCAGACTATAGACTAGACTATAGACTAGACTATAGTCCAGACTATAGACTAGACTATAGTCCAGACTATAGACTAAATTATAATCCAGACAATAGACTAGATTTTAGTCCAGACTATAGACTTGACTATAGGCTAGAATGTAGTACATACTATAGACTAGATTATAGCGCAGACTGCAGACTATAGAACCACTGTAACCTTTATAATTAAGGCCCCCAGACCTCCCAGTTCAAAGCTAGCAGTGTAAAAACAGATTTGAGTAGGCGTTTACTCTAATGTTTCAATTGACCACGGTCTCTTATATGAAACAATATCTCAGAGATCTGGACGTGTTTTGTTTCTGGTATGTGATCGGATATGCTTGGCATACGTTAACAACATGTCTAGAATTGCTCTTTGGGCTCCAAAATGATTCAATGAGAATACCCAAATGTTAATACATTTGACCTCCATTGTTTATGGGTTGAGATGGACTCATGAACAAATTTTAACCAAAACTAATTCGACACTTAAGCATTCGCCCTCCATTATGACATTTCCTTTCCACTGTCTATGTTATATTCATTATAGTATAGTTCCACTGTATGCTGTTAAGTTATTTGAGTACTTAAAAAATTATAGTATAAAATTTAGAGAGTCATTGATTCTTTTATTCATTCATTCACTGTGCAACTCTCGCTCTCTTTAACTTTGGGATTATTTATTGTTTAACATTAATAACCTTGTCCCATGACATGTCTGTGCATGTCAATCGTGAAAATATATGTAGTTATAAAAAAAACAAATTCGTTGCAGGACTATACGAAATAACAGTTAGTAGTTCGTATATTGTTGCAAGAGAAAAATACGGTTATGTTAAATAAACTTACATTTATGTGAATGCATGTTAGTTGTTATTATTCATTCAACAATAATGGCGGGAAAATAATAAAGCATACAGAATTTTTACTCTAAAAACATTCCACATCAAATAGTAAAAAAAACTAACATTTAACTGTCCTATAAACTTATAGCTCTTTCGGTCCTTTTTTCTAAATTACCGAATTATTTCTCCATCTGTGCAATATCAGGCAGACATTGTTTATATTTCCTTTCCTTGAAATCTAAAACAATGTTCTGATGACTTGTCACTTTTTCATTTGAAATTACCACAAACTCTGTTGTTTATACCTATTACGCGTAAAGTGTTTAAACAAACTCATTGCATTTCCGGTTGTAAGTATCAACAACAATTAAATTACAATTATGTCTTCCAGTTCAAAATGAAAATCCACCCTTGTTAAAAATATTTAACTTTATTCTCACATTGCGTTGAAAAGTGGATTTACTTTTTTGAAAAATAACACAGGAAAACAAAATTGTAAAAAGTGGAAACACAGAGTCCAAAAATCCACACACAGTTGAGAAGTTGTAATAGCGCAAAAGGATACAAACTGCCGACTCTAAAATAAAAGTTTAACCCCTGCTTCGCACTTCGAGACTTACTAACTAACTAACTATTTAGTTTGAAATCAAATCCGAAGAAATACACCTAGGCCTCTATAACTACTAACTAACTAACTAACTAACTAACTAACTAACTAACTAACTAACTAACTAACTAACTAACTAACTAACACTACTAACTAACTAACTAACTAACTAACTAACTAACTAACTAACTAACTAACTAACTAACTAACTAACTACTAACTAACTAACTAACTAACTACTAACTAACTAACTACTAACTAACTAACTAACTAACTTAACTAACTACTAACTAACTAACTAACTAACTAACTAACTAACTAACTAACTAACTAACTACTAACTAACTAACTAACTAATTAATTAATTAACTTACTTACTACTTACTTACTTACTTACTTACTTACTTACTCCTTACTTCCTTCTTCCTTACTTCTTACTTCCTTACCTCTTACTCTTACTATCCTTACTTCCTCTTCTTACTTCCTTACTTCCTTACTTCTTACTTCCTTACTTCTTACTTACCTTACTTACCTTACTTACTTACTTACTTACTTACTTACTTACTTACTTACTTTACTTCTTACTTACTTCCTTACTTACTTACTTACTTACTTACTTACTTACTTACTTACTTCTCTTACTTACTTCTACTTACTTACTTCCTTACTTACTTACTTACTTACTTACCTTACTTACTTACTTACTTACTTACTTACTTACTTCTTACTTACTTACTTACTTACTTACTTACTTACTTACTTACTTACTTACTTACTTACTTACTTACTTACTTACTTACTTACTTACTTACTTCTTACTTACTTACTTACTTACTTACTTACTTACTTACTTACTTACTTACTTACTTACTTACTACTTACTTACTACTTACTTACTTACTTACTTACTTACTTACTTACTTACTTACTTACTTACTTACTTACTTACTTACTTACTTACTACTTACTTACTTACTTACTTACTTACTTACTTACTTACTTTACTTACTTACTTACTTACTTACTTACTTACTTACTTACTTACTTACTTACTTACTTACTTACTTACTTACTTACTTACTTACTTACTTACTTACTTACTTACTTACTTACTTACTTACTTACTTACTTACTTACTTACTTACTTACTTACTTACTTACTTACTTACTTACTTACTTACTTACTTACTTACTTACTTACTTACTTACTTACTTCTTACTTACTTACTTACTTACTTACTTACTTACTTCTTACTACTTCTTACTTACTTCTTACTTACTTACTTACTTACTTACTTACTTACTTACTTACTTACTTACTTACTACTTACTTACTTACTTACTTACTTACTTACTTACTTACTTACTTACTTACTTACTTACTTACTTACTTACTTACTTACTTACTTACTTACTAACTACTGACTAACTAACTATCTAATTTCAAATTAAAAAGTTTCATTCCCGATTGCATTATTCTCAAAATTACAAAAAATAAATACACTTACTTCTTATGATTTTTTTTACTTTCTAAATTGACAGCACTGTTTTTTTTAGTTTGTTTTGTGCAAAAATTCCCATAAAAAAGAGAAAACGAAAACAAAACACACAACAAGAAGAAAAATAAAAACTTAACGAATCTTTTTTTATTTTATAAATTCTGCCATTAACAAACGCCGGCGACACGAGGAAAGAGAAGCGAATTTTTGTAGTGATTTTGCAAAGCAACATAATAAATGTGCTTCGAAATACCAAGTGATTTGCAAAAGATTATTTTTTCATAATTTAATAATAATAAAAAAATAAAATCAGAAAATTAACTTATTAAAAAAGGTAATGTGCAGTTAATTCTATAAACGAAAATTAAAGTGTGAAAATACAGTTAAAAGTAGAAAAATTAATTTAACACAAATATGTGAAGCGAAAAAAACTGAAGCAGACAGTACGTGAAGAAGAAGCATTACAAATGTTTTGTGTGTGCAAAAAAAATCTTAAATAAAAGCAAAAGTGTTGATGCAAAAAAAAAATTAAAAAAGGGAGACGTTATAGACATCATATTATAAATTAGTAAATTTTTATGATTTCCTTAACAAATAGCAAATGTTATAAATAGAAATTATTAATTAAATTTATTTTGCTTCGTAATTTTCATTTCCATTTGGAATATTAAAACGTTGGTTCTTTGTTCTAGGTAAAATAGGAAAAGTAAAAAAAAAATAGCTGAATAGCGTATAACGTGAGTGTAAATATAAAGGGTGCTTCAAATTTAGCTAAAATTATTATTGCAAAGATGTTTGTTTCAAATGGAATCACATCAGATTGTTTGTTGAAGCTCCTTGTGTACCTATAAATAAAAATCCACAAACATCAATTTGAAAGTCTTAATATTTCACAACCTTATGATATTTCGGTTTCAATTGAGAGGCATTTATTCAAAAACTTTGATTTTAATTGAGAAATTCCAATTGGATTTTGCATTTGTTAAGAACTATATGACTTCTCAACAACCCTGCGGAAGGATACTTGTATTTAGATTACCCTTTATAAGCACTGTTGTCAATTCATATTTAATATATCCTTCTAAACAGTTTATTCAACCATTATTTCGGGATGGAAATAATAACACAGGCCGACAAAATTTGAAAAAAGTCAAAACCCTGAGTTAAGCGTTTCTAAAGGATTAAGCAGCGCTAAATCCGAATCTTGGATTTTCTACATCTCACCTGGGATTTGAGATATCGTAATTTTTGGCCCTTTATTTTTAAAAAGGTTTATCTGATACATTCTTCTTTGAGATTTCTTCATTAAAAGCTTGAATGATTTTGGTGTATTCATAGTTTTTATAACTTGAAGTACTATAGTGCGGAGGGTATTATGCTTAGTAAAAAAACATAGGATCCACACCAATCCCAGGATGTGCTAATTGACTAAAAATCACTTTCTCACTCGACTTAACGATGTCTGTCCGTCCATCAATTTCAATGGATGATATCTCAGCAACTACAACAGATTTTAAAACAATTCAGAAGGCATTTTCATAGGAACAAATGTGAACAATTGTAATGTCCAAATTTTTGTGTCAAATAAAAGCGAAATATCTGCAGTTTTTTATATAATGTGTAGTGATGTTGTGAAGTTATTGTTTTATTGAATTCTTGGGTAATTATGGACCAAGTTGTTCTGAATTTTAAAGTGTAATTCCTTAAAAAAAATGTCCACTTTTATCATTACATTTAGAACAATTAACTAATGATAATCTGGTTTTTGTATGAGAGATTAGATGGGATAATGACCAATTCTTAAAACATTTGCTAGAGAGATATGGTTTCTATAAATGTTCTTTCGTCGAATTCACCGCTGTAATGGATAAATTCAATATGAACCATCTTTTTTGATGATAACCGATTTGTATTCTATAGAAAAAAGTTTTAATTGAAAATTATATATGTATGGATAACAGTTTTCTCAATAAATTCTATAAAACATAAACGAAATATCTACTCATTAAAAAGGCGTTTTTTTTTGTTTTCTTAATTTTAGTGCTTTTGCGAAAAACTAAAAGATTGACAACCCCTCGTACACACATTGCGAAATAATAGCGTTTGGTTTTGTTTGTGAGGTGAAGTGGAGAGTAAAACAAACGTTGTAGAACAAACAACAAGAAAAGAAACACACAAAATAAAAAAGGTAAAAGTTGAAAAATTAAATTACCGGTTGCTTGTTCTAGCTCCTTTTATACTCTCCCTAATTAAAAAAAAAAACGAAGATTCTCATGATAATTTAGTATTTTAGAAGTTGAATTTATTTAGAAACAACAGATGTCTTCGAGTCCTCAAGTAGAACAAGCAGCTTCCTCCTCGACTCTTGAGCAACCAGCAGCCAAGAAACGGAAGCTTGCATCGAACTCTTCGCCAACCTCCACTAGCCCTCCTCTAAATAACAACAATATTAGCGGAAGCGGCAACAGCGAAGCCGACGTTGATACGACCAGCTGCAGCAACGACGCCGTCAGTAGTGTTAGTGCTAGCGGTGGTGGCAAGAAAGAGCCAGCTGGTGTTGATAGTTCGTTAGTATCGTCGTCCTGCTCAGTTGTTTCGTTAAGTGGTGAAAACGCAGCCGGCTCATTCGTTTCAACAACGGGCGAGAGTAGTGGCAGCAGCGGCGGCATTATTAGTACATCGTCAGCAGTGGATAAAGAAAGCAAAGTTATAAAAAGTGTTGACCAGAAAACTTCCTCGTGTATTGTTGAGCAACAAAAAGAAGTAGTGGACTCCAATAAAACGACAACAAAACAAAAAACTGCAGCTAATAACTCAGCGGTCTCCTCGACAACCAGTAATAATAGCACCAACACATCAACAACAACAAACAGCAGTAATAACACGGATACAACAACAATGGCTACGAACTCCCAAAATGCTAGTGGAACTGCTGGATCTTCCGCTGGCAATGATATTGATGAATCTTTATACTCGCGCCAATTGTATGTATTAGGTCATGATGCTATGCGTCGTATGGCCAATTCGGACATTTTATTATCCGGTTTAAATGGTCTGGGCTTGGAGATAGCTAAAAATGTCATCCTGGGTGGTGTTAAATCCATCACTTTACATGACACCGATAATTGCACAGTAAGTAAAGTTGTTTTTTTTTTCTTTAATTATTTTAATTGGAAAGAAATGTATAGTAAAGAAAATTTAACTATTATCGATTTGTAAATTGTTTGTTGTTGTTTTTTTCTGTTCCAAAAAAATAATGATTCAAAATCGATTTTTTCATTTGTGCAAAAATGTAGAATAAATGAAAATTTATATTTTTTTGGTTAGGTTTTTCTCCCTCCCATTTTTTTCTCTTCTTTTTTTCTGATGTTTTTTATTGTTTCTCGTTGTCAGGCAAAATAAGAAAAAAGAAAAACTTGTATTAATTCATGCTGCAATATAAAAAATGTAGAGATTTTTTTATTTTCTTAATCGGTATTAAAGTAATTTCTCATGAAAAAAATTTTGTTTTAAAAAAGCCATTGTTAAAAATGAAGAAAGAAAAATTTGTTGTTGTGTCATTGTATTTCTACTCCATATAAAAATATACGCAAAAGTTCATACATACATATACATTTCTTTTACAATTCCCCCCATTTTTTTGCATTGATTTTTGTATGTGTTTGTAGTGTTGTTTTAATTTTCTCCATAATTCTCTTGTTTTTTGCAAATTTTTCTCAATGCTGCCAGATGTTTTATAGGTTTCGTTAAGTTCTTATTGATTTGTTTTGTTGTTCTTTTGTTGGTTTAGTTTTGTCTGGCAATGTAGTTTTAGTTGTTTTGTTTTAATTATTAGTTCATATAGTGTTTTTTTTTTAATTTTTAATTATGATTGTAGTTTTTTTTTGTTAATATAAAGTAAAAAAAAAAAAACGAAACTGAGTCATGCAATTCATCATATTTATAAAAATGTTAGGCACCTGCACGTCACAAAAACTAAGTGCAATTACTAATTTTAAGTCACCACTTTCAGTTTTAAAAATGGTTGGATTTAATGAATTTTTTTAGGTAAATGAGAAATTTTATTGCTCAAATGTTAAGATGAAATACAATATAAACGATTTATTCTGACAAATGATTTACCCTTATAAATTCTGTACAATTAGGTCTACTTTTGACCCAAACAAACTTCGTAAAAAACTTTTTTCGAAACAGCATTAGAACCCCTCTTAATTTTGTCCATTCAGTCCATATAAGGTCTTCCTCTGTTTATCAATTTAATACTCTGATATATAATCGACCTTGATTGCATTTGTTCCTCTTAATTTCACCATATTTAATAAAGTTTATTATCAAACAATTACAAAGTCCATTTTTAATTTTGTCACAAAACTATTTTTAATATTTTATATCAAAGCTTTAAGAAAGATAAACAACTTCTGTTTTAATGTTTTGAAGTGATGTTTCCTTTATTCTGTTGATGATTTGCGTTATAATCTAGTTCTTAGAATAGTAGACTAGTCAATAGTCTAGTTTCTAGATTAGAACGTAGACTACTTCATAGAAAAGTTCTTGAACTTGTTCATAGTTTAGTTCCAAGACTATAGTTTCACAAATTGTCAATAGACTCGTTCCTATACTAAACTATAGACTACTTAATAGAGAAGTTCTTAGACTATAATTTCCAAGACTGCTAGTGTCTGGGATAGTTTTTAGACTGGCTCATAGAATAAACTACTTATAGTTTCAGAAATAGTCAACAGACTAGTTCCTATACAAGTTCATAGACTAGTACGTAGGCTACACACTAAAATAGTTGGTGCACATGTCCACAGGTTAGCTCCTAGACTAGTCCATGAATTAGTGCGTAGACTAGCCCTTGGATTAAACTATAATTTCACGAATATTCCATAAACTAGTTCCTAAACTAAGCCGAAGACTTAATTCTTGAATAGCTAGTCTAGCCAAAGATTAATTCATAAACTAGACAAATACTAATCAATAGCCTAATTCTTAGACAATAGACTAGATTAATCGAAATACATTTAATAATTATTGTTTTAAAAATTTCTTTTTGCAGATCAATGACTTCTCTTCACAATTCTATCTCTCCGAAGCGGATATTGGTAAAAATCGTGCTGTTGCCTCCTGCGACAAGCTATCGGAATTGAATAATTATGTACGCACTTCATCATATACCGGAGAATTAACTGAAGATTTTATTAAGAAATTCCGTGTCATTGTCTTAACCAATGCCAGCGATGCTGAACAGCATCGTATTGCAAAAATTACACACGCCAATAATATCGCTTTAATTATTGCCGAAACATGTGGTCTCTTTGCCAAGGTCTTTTGTGATTTTGGTGAAAACTTTACCATTTACGATCAGGATGGTGCCCAGCCTATCTCAACAATGATTGCTAGTGTTACACGTGATTCACAGGGTGTGGTCACATGTCTAGATGAGACTCGCCACGGTTTGAATGATGGTGATTATGTGACCTTTTCCGAAGTACAGGGTATGACTGAATTAAACGGTTGTGCTCCTTTGAAGATTAGTGTTTTGGGTCCTTATACCTTTAGCATTGGTGATACCAGCAAGTTCAGTGATTATATTAGTGGTGGCATAGTGACACAAGTGAAAATGCCCAAGACTATTAGTTTCAAGTCTTTGGAAGTGGCCGAAAAGGAGCCAGAGTTCCTAACATCTGATTTTGCTAAATTTGATCATCCCGCAACATTGCATGTTGCCTTCAAGGCTTTGCATCAATATAAAGAGGCAAATGGTGGCAAATCACCACGTCCTTGGAGTGAGGAAGAGGCTCAGAAATTCTTGCAATTGTGTAAAACTATTGATGAAAATGTGGTTGAAAGCTTAGTGCTAACATTCGCCAAAATTTGTTCGGGCAAGACCTGTCCCATGGATGCTGCCATGGGTGGTTTAGTGGCCCAAGAAGTATTAAAGGCTTGCAGTGGTAAATTTACTCCCATCTATCAATGGCTGTACTATGATGCTATTGAATGTTTGCCCGATGGTGGTGTGGAGGAGGCTAATGCCCAACCCGTAGGCTCCAGATATGATGCCCAAATTGCCATATTCGGCAAAAAGTTCCAAGAGAAATTGGGTGATATTAAGTAGGTGTTATAATGTTTATGAAATCTAAGTCTTTTTACTAATTATTTTATTTTGTCCAGGTACTTTATAGTGGGTGCTGGCGCTATTGGTTGTGAGCTGATTAAGAACTTCGCCATGATTGGTGCTGGCATAGGCAATGGTCAACTCTTTATTACTGACATGGATCTCATTGAAAAATCGAATTTGAACCGTCAGTTCCTCTTCCGCCCGAAAGATGTTCAAAAGCCCAAAGCTCAAACTGCAGCCGCTGCCATCAAGCAAATGAATCCGGATGCCAAGATTACCGCCTACGAACTGCGTGTTGGTGCCGAAACTGAAAAGGTATTCTCTGAAGATTTCTTTGGCAAATTGGATGGTGTTACAAATGCTTTGGACAATGTTGATGCTCGTATTTATATGGATCGCAAATGTGTTTTCAATCGCATTCCCCTGGTAGAGTCTGGTACTCTTGGCACCATGGGTAATGTCCAGGTGATTGTACCCTTCTTAACTGAATCGTACAGTTCATCACAAGATCCCCCAGAGAAGAGTATACCCATTTGTACTTTGAAAAATTTCCCCAATGCTATTGAACACACTTTGCAATGGGCACGCGATTGTTTTGAGGGCATATTCACACAGACAGCTGAAAATGCTGCTCTCTATGTGTCAGATCCCAACTTTATTGAACGTACTCTGAAATTGTCGGGAGTACAACCTTTGGAAACTTTAGAATCTGTTAAGGTAAGGAGGAAATTTTTAATAATGACAAGAAATGTTTAAAATTTTTATACTTAAATTTGCAGAAAGCATTAATTGATGACAAACCTAAAGACTTTGCTGATTGTGTTAAATGGGCTCGTCTCTATTGGGAGGAACAGTATGCCAATCAAATTAAACAATTGCTGTACAATTTCCCTCCAGATCAAGTCACCTCCAGTGGAGCTCCCTTCTGGTCGGGACCCAAACGTTGTCCAGTTCCTTTGGCATTTGATGTCAATGATCCCTTGCACTTGGATTATGTTTTGGCTACAGCTAATCTACGCGCTGAAGTCTATGGCATACCACAAGTTCGTAATCGTGAAATTGTAGCCTGTCTGGTACAGCAAATTTCGGTAAGTTAGACTAGAAATAATTATTTGTAGTAAAACACTAATTGATGTTTGTCTTTTGATAAAGGTGCCCGAGTTTAAACCACGCTCTGGTGTTAAAATTGAAACCAACGAAGCTGCTGCGGCCGAAGCCAATCATCATGACTCTTCGGAAGTCGATCAGGATCGCGTCAATAAAATACTCAACGAATTGCAGTCATTGGACAAAGCCAGTTTGAGTATTAATCCTTTGCAATTTGAAAAGGATGATGACAATAATCTACACATGGACTTTATAGTGGCCGCCTCCAATCTAAGAGCTGCAAATTATAAAATTCCACCCGCTGATCGCCACAAGTCCAAGTTAATTGCTGGTAAAATTATGCCAGCCATTGCTACCACCACCTCCCTGGTATCTGGTTGGGCTGTATTGGAAGTCATCAAACTTATTATGGGGTAAGTTAAACCATTCCATTCCTTTCTTGGTTTAAAATTCTAATAAATTTCGTTCCCTCTTCTATAGACACAAAGATCTGGCTAAATTCAAGAATGGTTTTGCTAATTTGGCTTTGCCATTCATTGCCTTCTCTGAGCCTCTACCAGCTGCTAAAAACACCTTCTATGGCAAGGAATGGACATTATGGGATCGTTTCGAAGTGCCCGGTGAAATGACTCTACAAGAGTTTTTGGACTACTTTGAACAGAAGGAAAAACTTAAAATCACCATGTTGTCAGCAGGCGTTTCTATGTTGTTCTCATTCTTTATGCCTAAAGCCAAGTGCGCCGAACGCCTGCCTTTGCCTATGTCGGAAGTGGTGCGCCGTGTCTCCAAGAGACGCATTGAGCCACATGAACGTTCTTTGGTCTTTGAAATCTGCTGCAACGATGAGGAGGGAGAAGATGTTGAAGTACCCTATGTGCGGTACACTTTGCCCTAAAGTTATTCATCATATAATAAAAACTTAACATAAACAAACATCTCTACACAAACACCAATAAACATTAAAAAAATTCAAAAGAAAACCACTTTGCTACCCCAGTACATTTTTTTTAAAAAGATTTCTTTTTGGCAGTTTAACTGAAATTCTTATAATCTTTTTTTTTATACATACAAACTAATAACATGAGAGACAACAAAAAAAGTTAAATAAAAAGAAAAATATTATAAAATATTAATAAAAATAAGTTTATCAATGCGAATTTTAAGCGTTTAACACTAACACAAACACACTCCCTCATATACACACATACTTAAACTTTGTAATCCCTGCCCCCTTTCCCCTTCTTTTAACCCTCTCAAATATCTATTTCTTTATATAGAAAGTAGTTTTATTTTCAAAACAAAAAAACACGTAAAATTATGCATTCATTTCTTGATGTATCAACAACAACAACAACAATGGCTGAGAAATACTAAAAGAAAACAAAGAAACATTGTATTTGCAAATTAAATTTAAAATTTAATTTTTCTATGGAATTAATAAAAAAAACATTAAAAACAAACAAAAACAAAATTTAAATTATAACACACAATAAACGAAACACAAAAAATCTTACGATATTTCTCTTAATGGAGGGAGATAGTAAAGAGTTTTTGGGCTTAAAGAAGTTTTCAACCAGTAACTTACGGTTTGTAAGGGATATACAAGCATTCTCTGTTTAGTCTAGAATCTAGACTATAGATGACCTCTGTCTACCGGACTAAAACACTAACCAGTTACCTACCGGAGGCAACACCATGGTATCTTAGAATGAACTAAACATAAACCTTAAATCCTTACAAGTTGTTGGATTTGTTCTTGGCACTGTAAGGTTCCGATATAGGAAGCACGACAGGACCAAAGAAGCTGCAAGTGATGCAAATAAATCTGCATTACTGTGAGGTAGCTTCAGCCGATTTAGAAATTTTCTTTATCAATTCTACCTTGGATTAATAACAAAGTTTTTGGTTTATGGGTCAAGGTATACTTCCACCACTGAGGACTAGGTAAAGACATGTATCCTGACAAAGAATGAATACGTTTTTCATATTTATTTAATGGTCACCGTAATCAAAAGAGAAGCCAAGGGTAAGCGTACGTTCACGCTGGCTTTACTGTATATACCCACCCGGCTCTATGGTGCGTGAGCTGACGGCATATGCTAAAAGATTCTTGTGGAGGGCTGTGATGCTAATGCCAACGGGGCAGTAAGGATACCAATAAAAGTGGTGATTTACTGTTTAACAAAACAATCGCAGCATCTGTAAAATGGGCAATACGCCGACTTTCAGGTAAAAGGATAGAGAAGCAGTTAAAGATTTAATATTGATTAACCTTTTATATGATCTCGCTAGAGATTGGAAGGTTGCAACAGATAGTTCTTTTTCAGACTATAGTCGCACTGAATTTTGATTTGACTTCCTAGTCAATAAACATTTTAAGGATCCATGAAAGTCAAATTGGGATGTCTTTAATGATATAAGGTTAAGACTGGGTGGGCACAACAGGCTTTATGGAATTTGTTACCGAGTTAGAATAACAATTTCACGGACCTACCAAAGCAAAGATATGCGCCATCTTGTCCGGTTACCTTTTCGTGCAAACGTCAACAATCTAAGTGGTGGACTAAGGAACTTAGAATTCAAAGGACGATTGTTAGAAATTGCTAAGGTCAAGCAACTCAAATGTGCTTCATCAAGTATAAAGCGGAAATCGAAAGAGCAAAAAGGATTTCACTGTTCCAGTGCAGTAAATCCATTGACAATGTCAACGGGTTATAAAGATTCTTACAGATATTATCCAAAGACCCAAAGGTCATAAGGTATTTACAAGGGAGTGATATACATACACTGTTCTCTGGTACACTAGTTCTACTTATGGAAACACATTTTCCGCGTTGTCTGGCAACAGTTATATAGAGCACATAGTCACTACGCCCGCATATTTCATGCTATACTAACTAACTTGTCTAAGGCGCTTTATTGTTTTTGGGACATGCCTTAGCAGTAGGTAGTTACTAAGATCGTGAAGACAAGCCACTCAAAGCCTAAGGATTTCAAACGCATCAGCCTTTTCTCTTTGAAGACTAATAGATCTACATCTGAGGACTATAGACTAGACTATGATTAGACTATAGATTAGACTATAGAATAGACAATAGAATAGACTATAGATTAGACTATAGACTAGACTTTAGACTAGACTATATTACAGGCTATAGACTAGACTCTAAAGTAGACTACAATCTAGATTATAGACTGAACTATAGACTAGTCTATAGACTAGATTTTAGAGTGGATTATAGTCTAGTCTTTAATCTAGTCAATAGTTGACTAATTATCAAAAGTAAGAAAAAGTACTGAAAAAAAGTACTAAAGTACTCAATTTTCCATGCCAGATAGTTGCCATACTCTTACTGACATTTTAGATATAGAGGAGCTTTCAATAACATAAAGATTGAGGCGATTAGGGATTCGTTTCTAGGGCTCGAGCTTCAGGACTTCCTGGTAAAGTATATAATCTGCAGCGGAATTATACACACGAACCAGTGGGACAAAACAGGGTAGTTGTTCAAAACTGCCCTACGGACTGTAACGGGCTGCATGCAAATAATCTCGGAGCACCACCTATATGAGGAAACGAAGGTCCTCCCAGTCAAGGAACATAATGTTATGCTGACTAAACAGTCACCGGAGGAGCCATCCAAACATTAACATCACCCAGTTGTATGCTCCCCCGAGGCATGTCAGGAAGTACCTTCGTGTATACGAGGAGAGCATACGAAGATATGCGCAGGTTCCCTTGGATCGAAGTTCGTATACAGCAGCTTTGAACGACATTCATAGAGACGCCATCAATACCGCGGTTTCAGGTTACCGCATGAATGTCGTTCTTGGAGGTCGCCCACCGGCCATAGCAGAAATAGAGAAGAACCTGCGGCGGAAAACAAAAGTTGCTCTGACACAACTGAGATCGGGATGGAGCAACAGGCTTAACGTCTACTGGTCCCGCATAGACCGTGCCGTCCCCAATATATGCCCTGCATGTGGACAGGGTCCCCATGATACCCACCACATTTTCAACTGTCCGGCCCACCCTACTTCACTTAGCCCAATGGATTTATGGACTAACCCTATTAGAGGTATTTGAATTAAAGGTTTGAAGATCGTTGTCTATGAGAATGTCGTGTCAAGGTAACATTTCTATTTACGATTAGTGACATCATGGAGACTGTACTAGGCGAGCTCTTGTTATGGGTAAAAGATAAAGGACTAGGCGTAAATCCTGGGAAAAGGGAACTTTGTATTATTTAGCAGAAAGTTTAAGGTAGACAACTTCAGGCTGCTAAAGTTAGATGTCGTCGAATTACTTAACTATATATTTAGGGACTTTCCGTAATAGTGAGCTTTCATGGAAAGAAACAACTCAGGAATGAATGAAAATGGGACTCAAGACACATCCAAGAATTTCGGTCTGCAACTTGACATGGTAAATTGGAATTATCTACGTTATTATAAAGAAAAGACCCTAAGATGTAAAATATGAATATCACTAAAGCTAAAAAATTTAGCCAAAATCGTTCATACTTATAAACATGTCGATTCTGTTCCACCGAGTAACATTTGTAGAGTGTCTTCGTGATGTTTAAATATCTGTAGAGTACATAAAAACTTCGACCAAACAGCATCAACTTTTTCAAAATAATTACCAAAAAAACAGTATGAGAATTGAAATAGAAAACTAAATAGTTGATTGATCTACAACAAAAAATTGTGAATTTTAAATTGTTGACATGTGATAAACAAACAAAACAACGCTCTTGATACAATTTGCAATAAATTAATTTAAATTTAATACTTTTTGTGTTAAAAAACACTCACATTTATAACAAAAACTATATTTACTGTCGGCATCTCACTCTCTCGATCTTTGCGATAATCGAATTCAGCATCTCATCCATTTTTTCGTTTTATTTGTTAAATTATTACAGTCTGCTAATTAGTTAATTTTATGTTTTTTGCTGTTGTTGTTAATTTTGTTTATAATTTTTGTATAGAATACTTAACAGTTTAGAATTAATATTACTATTTAGCGTTTAGTCTCGTTACTCCTCTCAATTGTTTCTTTGTTCTTGTGCTTTCACCGACTCTGAGTAAAAAAATTATTTTTCAAAATATTTAAATTATTTTTCAGTTTAGTGCTGATAGGAAATCATTTTAATTTTCAATTTATTAGTCTGTTTTGTGCCTTTTGGAACGGGTGTTTTCTGTGAAAGAAAAGTCTTAAGTGTTGGTACGTGCTCGTTCGGAGCGATAAATCAACTTTGATTTTAAGAAAATATTTTGCGATAATTGTGTTAATAATCATAATTTAATTTTATTTAATTCTGTAATTTGAAGATTTGTTGGTTTTATGAAAAAAAAACTAATGGAAAATGTAAAATTTTGTTCTAAATAACTGTGAATTTGTTTAAAATGGTTGTAAATCTTGTAACAAAGAAATCACAAATTGAAAAATAGTGTAATTGTTAAATTTATTTAACGATTTAGAATAACGGGTGTCGGAAGTTTGTTTAAAAATAAATATATGCTGTTCTTCTGTTAAAATTCTGAATGAAGCAGTTATAGGGACAAGATAACTGTTAGGAACAGAAAGTTGCAACGCAGCCACATTTTTGAAGTATTTACATGGGGAGTCTTTATTTTTTTCGAACCTTGGCGTTATCCTTGTTATCCTGAAGTATGAACTGAACTAGAACTGAACTAGAACTGAACTATAACTGAACTAGAACTGAACTAGAACTGAACTAGAACTGAACTAGAACTGAACTAGAACTGAAATAGAACTGAACTAGAACTGAACTAGAACTGAACTAGAACTGATCTAGAACTGATCTAGAACTGAACTAGAACTGAACTAGAACTGAACAAGAACTGTACTAGAACTGAACTATAGCTGAACAAGAACGGAGCTAGAACTAGAACTGAGCTAGAACTGAAATAAAACTGAACTAGAATTAAACTAGAACTGAACTAGAATTGAACTAGACTGAACAAGAACTGATCTAAAACTGAACTAGAACTGAACTGGAATTGAACTAGACTGAACTAAAACTGATCTAGAACTGTACTAGAACTGAACTAGAACTGAACAAGAACTGTACTAGAACTGAACTATAGCTGAACAAGAACGGAGCTAGAACTAGAACTGAGCTAGAACTGAAATAAAACTGAACTAGAATTGAACTAGAACTTAACTAGAACTGAACTAGACTGAACAAGAACTGATCTAAAACTGAACTAGAACTGAACTGGAATTGAACTAGACTGAACTAGAACTGATCTAAAACAGAAATAGAACAGAATTAGAACAGACCTAGAACAGAACTAGAACAGAACTAGAACAGAACTAGAACAAAACTAGAACAGAACTAAAACACAGCTAGAACAGAACTAGAACAGAACTGGAACAGAACTAGAACAGAACAGAACTAGAACAGAACTAGAACAGAACTAGAACAGAACTAGAACAGAACTAGAACAGAACTAGAACTGAACTAGGACAGAACTAGAACAGAACTAGAACAGAACTAGAACAGAACTAGAACAGAACAAGAACAGAACTAAAACAGAACTAGAACAGAACTAGAACAGAACTAGAACAGAACTAGAACAGAACTAGAACAGAATTAGAACAGAACTAGAACAGAACTAGAACAGAACTAGAAGAGAACTAGAACAGAACTAGAACAGAAGTAGAACAGAACTAGAACAGAACTAGAACAGAACTAGAACAGAACTAGAACAGAACTAGAACAGAACTAGAATAGAACTAAACAGAACTAGAACAGAACTAGAACAGAACTAGAACAGAACTAGAACAGAACTAGAACAGAACTAGAACAGAACTAGAACAGAACTAGAACAGAACTAGAACAGGACTAGAACAGAACTAGAACAGGACTAGAACAGGACTAGTACAGGACTAGAATAGAACTAGAACAGAACTAGAAAAGAACTAGAACAGAACTAGAACAGAACTAGAACAGAACTAGAACAGAACAGAACTAGAACAGAACTAGAACAGAACTAGAACAGAACTAGAACAGAACTAGAACAGAACTAGAACAGAACTAGAACAGAACTAGAACAGAACTAGAACAGAACTAGAACAGAACTAGAACAGAACTAGAACAGAACTAGAACAGAACTAGAACAGAACTAGAACAGAACTAGAACAGAACTAGAACAGAACTAGAACAGAACTAGAACAGAACTAGAACAGAACTAGAACAGAACTAGAACAGAACTAGAACAGAACTAGAACAGAACTAGAACAGAACTAGAACAGAACAGAACTAGAACATAACTAGAACAGAACTAGAACAGAACTAGAACAGAACTAGAACAGAACTAGAACAGAACTAGAACTAGAACTAGAACTAGAACAGAACTAGAACAGAACTAGAACAGAACTAGAACAGAACTAGAACAGAACTAGAACAGAACTAGAACAGAACTAGAACAGAACTAGAACAGAACTAGAACAGAACTAGAACAGAACTAGAACAGAACTAGAACAGAACTAGAACAGAACTAGAACAGAACTAGACCTGAACTAGGACAGAACTAGAACAGAACTGGAACAGAACTAGAACAGAACTAGAACAGAACTAGAACAGAATTAGAACAGAACTAGAACAGACTAGTGGCCTCCGGTAGGTTAGTGTGGCCTGCGGTAGGTTAGTGGTTAGTGTTCTAGTCTGGTAGACAGGAGGTGGTAGGTTCGATTCCCACCTGAGGCACTGGTTAAGGAGCGCACAACAGGCCCGATAGAGGCCTAGGTGTATTTCTTCGGATTTGATGTATATACATCCTCCTTTCAAACTAACTAACTAACTAACTAGAACAGAACTAGAACTGATAGTCAAACTGCTATTAAGTCCCTGATCTGTGTTTACTCATCGTTAAAGCTGTTCAAAGAATGTCGGATGTCTTTAAAGAATATAACGAGACATTCAATACTTACTCTTATTTGGGCAAAAGGATACGACAATAAAACTACTGATGCTTTGACGATAGCTGGAACCCTAATGGCAGCACCAGACATATAATTGTTAGAGTATAGCTCAGGGTCGCTAGTCACACGAGAATACTTAATCAATTTCAAAGGGGTAGTGGGCTCGTTTGGGTCAACTGATCTGTCAAACATTCATTTAGGACAAAATTCAAATTTGCAGATTTTCTGGATGTAGTTTTCCTCTTAATACTCCTGATCTCCACACATTTCCATTTTATTCAGACAATATAAAGGCACCTTCTAGACAAATGTCAAGTTGTACTCTTGGAATTACGACAGCCTGTGAATACAACCCTTGAGCTATACTCTAACAATTAGCTCTATCGAAATTTGATCAATTACAAAAAAATAAGTTTGAGTAAAAAATTCTGAAAAACTCAAAGCACCAATTCTCCTTATGGCTTCATCTTTATATATGGACTTAGATCTTATTAGTCTAATGGGTGATTGACTCAATTATGGACCGAGTTCTATAGAATTCGAAATAAATAATATCATTACAATATAATTTTGGTCGTTTTCATGATACTTTCACTAGAACTAGAAATATTGTTATATTATTTATACCCTACACCACTTTAGTGGGGAGGGTATATTGGATTTGTGCTGATGTTTGTAACATACAAAAATATTCGTCCTAGACCCACCTTAAAGTATACCAATCGGCTTAGAATCGTTTTCTGAGTCGATTAAGCTATGTCCGTCCGTCCGTCCGTCTGGCTGGCTGGCTGGCTGGCTGTCCATGTAAACCTTGTGCGCAAGGTACAGGTCGCAATTTTCAAGATAATTGGATGAAATTTGGCACGCACGTTTTATTTGAGCCAAGGACGAAGCCTATTGAAAATGGTTAAAATCGGTCCATTATTTCACCTAGCCCCCATACAACAGAACCCCCGAAAAGGGCTTCTGAGCTCATAATTATGTTATATATACAGATATATCGATAAAATACGGCACAACTAAGTTTTATAGAAGTCTTGATGACCCTGCCAAATTTCATAAAGATCGGGCCACATTTGACCCTAGCTCCCATACAAAGTCCCCTTCAGAAAGTTACTTGAATGTCCCAAATTAACTTATAAACACAAATATCGCGATGAAATTCAGCACAATAAAATATTATGTCAATATAAATATATTCACAAAATTTTATCGGGCTTGGTCCATATTTGCCCCTAGCCCCCATATAAAGCCTCTTTCAGAAAATTAGTTTTTCATCCATAAATTGCTTAAATGTATCGGAACAAGGGAATATTGAAGATAAATGCTTTATTATGAAAAATAAATCACATTTAATATTCATAACTGGTGTAGGGTATCATATGGTCGGCCACGCCCGACTATAATTTCTTACTTGTTTTAATTTTGTTTTAGATTATGACTGATGTACCGCAGATTATTCAACTCGATAAAGTCATCGAGCCTCATTTAGACGGCGGTAAATTGCTGACATATAACAGTCGTTATCTAACAAAACCCGGTGACAATTATGGCAGTGTATTACTGGCCATTAATGCTAAAATACAAACTAAATGTGGAACTATCAAAGAGTTACCCTTAATAGCGAAACTACCACCGATAACTAACGAACTGCTGTGGCAAATGTTTCAACCAGAACGGACCTGTTTAACAGAAAATGCCGTTTACACTTATCTCAGTCCTGCTTTGAAACAATTACAACTAGAAGCGGGTATACAGGAATCCATGCTGTATGATGGTTTATCAAAATATTATGGTTCCAGAATATCACTGGATCCTAAAGCCACAAAAGTGGATGCAAATGCTGTATTGGTGCAAGAAAATCTACAAACATTGGGATTTCGAGCAGGAAATCGTCATAAAATGTTCGACTTGCAACATGCTAGAGTAATTTTGCCACAAGTAGCACAGTTCCATGCCTTGGCCTTAGCATTGCGTATGAAAAAGCCCGAAGAATTCAATAAGAATATAAGACCCAATTTTCGTAGATTCGATGTTAATAACGGGATGAGTGAAGAGGCAAAATTGCAATTTGAACAAGAGCTATTGGATGATGTGGTAGCGGCCACCGGAAATGATGAAATTATTTTACAAAGAGTTCGAGAATTGATAGATGAATATAATAATTTAATGAGTTCACCCGATAAGGAAGATGATTTGTATACAACTATAGTACATTTTGATATGTGGATTAATAATTTAATGATTAAATATGGTAAGTTATGAGGACCCGTCACAGAATTTCATACCGATTGAAAGTGAAGATTGTGCTTCTTCAAAAAAAGTACTTTTTGCAAATGAAAGCACATACAATTTTAAAAAAGAATTATTCCACTTGTGATCGGAATGGATTTCTGTGAAAGGCCTATATATTTCTACCAAAGTATACATTTGTTTAAACAATTATTATTTTTTTAGATGAGCACAATTTACCATGTCAAGTCAAATTAATAGATTTCCAGATGGCCGAATATGAGAGTCTGGTTTACGATGTGATTTTCTTTATGTTTTCAAGTCTGGAAATTGAGGTTTTGGAACATCATACTAACGAGCTATTCTTACTGTATTATAATTCATTTATTAAATGTTTAAATTCGGTGGGTATCTCCACAAAGGAATATTCTTTTGAGAGGTAAAAATTTTGAAATAATCAGCTTTTTATATATAAACAATACCTTTAATTTCAGTTTCTTGTCAGAAATTCACAAATATGCTCCGGTAGCCATTTGTCTTGTCCTCTTTATGATACGCATTATTCTGGCAGATGATAGTATAATGCCGGATAATTTCAATGATGTAAATATGGATGTTTTATCTAAGAACGGTAATCAAACGGTGACCCAACGTACTGCTGATGTCATACGTTTGGCACAAAAATACGATTTTTTCTTTAGAGATTAATGCGAAATTTTAATTATTTTCGAACTTAAACAGTATTATTTAATATATGTATGTAATTAATTGTTATTAATGTGTGAAATTTAATATTTAATGTAAATTGGATGTTATTTATGATAAATAAATGTATGAGTGAAACAAACAGTTTTTACACAATAATGGGAAGATATTTGTGTACCAATACTATCTTGGACTTAATGTTTGGTTTATGATTACATCCAATCCCATCAAAAATATTTGAACCCTGAAAATGTGATAATTATGTGGCAAACTAGTTTAAGTTTAGCTCAAGTTCGTTTTAAACATATGATCGCAGTACTTTTGGTTAGGTTATGACAAACCCCCATAGTCTAGTCTATAGTGCAGTATCTAGTCTATAGTCTTATCTATAGTCTAGCCTATAGTCTAATTTTTAGTCTAGTCTATAGTCTAGTCTATAGTCTAGTCTATAGTCTAGTATACAGTCTAGTCTATAGTCTAGTCTACAGTCTAGTCTACAGTCTAGTCTATAGTCTAGTCTACAGTCAAGTCTGTAGTCTAGTCTACAGTGTAGTCTATACTCTAGTCTACAGTCTAGTCTATAGCCTAGTCTACACTATAGTCTAGTCTATACTCTAGTTTATAGTCTAGTCCATAGTCTAGTCCATAGTCTAGTCTATAGTCTAGTCTATAGTCTAGTCTATAGTCTAGTCTATAGTCTAGTCTATAGTCTAGTCTATAGTCTAGTCTATAGTCTAGTCTATAGTCTAGTCTATAGTCTAGTCTATAGTCTAGTCTATAGTCTAGTCTATAGTCTAGTCTATAGTCTAGTCTATAGTCTAGTCTATAGTCTAGCCTATAGTCTAGTCTATAGTCTAGTCTATAGTCTAGTCTATAGTCTAGTCTATAGTCTAGTCTATAGTCTAGTCTATAGTCTAGTCTATATTCTAGTCTATATTCTAGTCTATAGCCTAGTCTATAGCCTAGTCTATAGTCTAGTCTATAGCCTAGTCTATAGTCTAGTCTATAGTCTAGTCTATAGTCTAGTCTATAGTCTAGTCTATAGTCTAGTCTATAGTCTAGTCTATAGTCTAGTCTATAGTCTAGTCTATAGTCTAGTCTATAGTCTAGTCTATCTAGTCTATAGTCTAGTCATAGTCTAGTCTATAGTCTAGTCTATAGTCTAGTCTATAGTCTAGTCTATAGTCTAGTCTATAGTCTAGTCTATAGTCTAGTCTATAGTCTAGTCTATAGTCTAGTCTATAGTCTAGTCTATAGTCTAGTCTATAGTCTAGTCTATAGTCTAGTCTATAGTCTAGTCTATAGTCTAGTCTATAGTCTAGTCTATAGTCTAGTCTATAGTCTAGTCTATAGTCTAGTCTATAGTCTAGTCTATAGTCTAGTCTATAGTCTAGTCTATAGTCTAGTCTATAGTCTAGTCTATAGTCTAGTCTATAGTCTAGTCTATAGTCTAGTCTATAGTCTAGTCTATAGTCTAGTCTATAGTCTAGTCTATAGTCTAGTCTATAGTCTAGTCTATAGTCTAGTCTATAGTCTAGTCTATAGTCTAGTCTATAGTCTAGTCTATAGTCTAGTCTATAGTCTAGTCTATAGTCTAGTCTATAGTCTAGTCTATAGTCTAGTCTAGTCTAGTCTATAGTCTAGTCTATAGTCTAGTCTATAGTCTAGTCTATAGTCTAGTCTATAGTCTAGTCTATAGTCTAGTCTATAGTCTAGTCTATAGTCTAGTCTATAGTCTAGTCTATAGTCTAGTCTATAGTCTAGTCTATAGTCTAGTCTATAGTCTAGTCTATAGTCTAGTCTATAGTCTAGTCTATAGTCTAGTCTATAGTCTAGTCTATAGTCTAGTCTATAGTCTAGTCTATAGTCTAGTCTATAGTCTAGTCTATAGTCTAGTCTATAGTCTAGTCTATAGTCTAGTCTATAGTCTAGTCTATAGTCTAGTCTATAGTCTAGTCTATAGTCTAGTCTATAGTCTAGTCTATAGTCTAGTCTATAGTCTAGTCTATAGTCTAGTCTATAGTCTAGTCTATAGTCTAGTCTATAGTCTAGTCTATAGTCTAGTCTATAGTCTAGTCTATAGTCTAGTCTATAGTCTAGTCTATAGTCTAGTCTATAGTCTAGTCTATAGTCTAGTCTATCTAGTCTAGTCTATAGTCTAGTCTATAGTCTAGTCTATAGTCTAGTCTATAGTCTAGTCTATAGTCTAGTCTATAGTCTAGTCTATAGTCTAGTCTACTAGTCCTAGTCTATAGTCTAGTCTATAGTCTAGTCTATAGTCTAGTCTACTAGTCTATAGTCTAGTCTATAGTCTAGTCTATAGTCTAGTCTATAGTCTAGTCTAGTCTAGTCTAGTCTATAGTCTAGTCTATAGTCTAGTCTATAGTCTAGTCTATAGTCTAGTCTATAGTCTAGTCTATAGTCTAGTCTATAGTCTAGTCTATAGTCTAGTCTATAGTCTAGTCTATAGTCTAGTCTATAGTCTAGTCTATAGTCTAGTCTATAGTCTAGTCTATAGTCTAGTCTATAGTCTAGTCTATAGTCTAGTCTATAGTCTAGTCTATAGTCTAGTCTATAGTCTAGTCTATAGTCTAGTCTATAGTCTGGTCTATAGTCTAGTCTATAGTCTAGTCTATAGTCTAGTCTATAGTCTAGTCCTAGTCTATAGTCTAGTCTAGTCTATAGTCTAGTTTATAGTTAGTCTATTATTTAGTCAATCAAGTCTATAATCTTGTCTATAGTCTAGTCTATAGTCTAGTCTATAGTCTAGTCTATAGTCTAGTCTATAGTCTAGTCTATAGTCTAGTCTATAGTCTAGTCTATAGTCTAGTCTATAGTCTAGTCTATAGTCTAGTCTATAGTCTAGTCTATAGTCTAGTCTATAGTCTGGTCTATAGTCTAGTCTAGTCTATAAACTAGTCTATAGTCTAGTCTATAGTCTAGTCTATAGTCTAGTCTATAGTCTAGTCTATAGTCTAGTCTATAGTCTAGTCTATAGTCTAGTCTATAGTCTAGTCTATAGTCTAGTCTATAGTCTAGTCTATAGTCTAGTCTATAGTGTAGTCTATAGTCTAGTCTATAGTCTAGTCTTATAGTCTAGTCTATAGTCTAGTCTATAGTCTAGTCTATAGTCTAGTCTATAGTCTAGTCTATAGTCTAGTCTATAGTCTAGTCTAGTCTATGGTCTAGTCTATATGATAGTTGACAATGTAGATAGGGCCTTTTGTTTTTTGTCAATAAAGTCGGTAACTTTGTTCGGAGGGGTCCAATTTTTGGTCTGGTCATTTGTTTTGATGCAATATATTGAAATCAACAATAAAATCGATTTTGAATTTTTGGTTAGTTAGGGCCGTTTGCGTTTCAGGTGGCGATATGTATGTATATCGCTAAGCGGTATAAATCATGTATCAAACACCTTAAGCTAGTTGTAGGAAAACCCTTCCTATACGGTTCTTATGGAACTGACTAGACATTTTTATAAGACTAGAAACTGCAAAAGTTAAAAAATAAAAACACTAATTAATATGTTTATGAGAAATAAATCTTTATTAAAGTAACTTTTTACATAAATTTTAGTTTAGTTGTTCTTTTATCGGATCTTATGACTATTTTTAAATTTTATTTTCCATGCTAAATACATATTAAGGCAATATTGGTTTAATATTTGAGTGGATTTATAAAATATTGTATAAAACAAGCATATCCTTTTTACAATCATGAGATCATATAGATGGAAAGAAAGAATTAAGCTTCATTAAACAATATTTATAATATTACGTATACGTTATTTTTTTCATTAAATCGGTTTATAACTATTTAGGGAACTCAGAGTTTCGTTTAAAACAAATGAACATACATACATTTTTATATTTAGTAATATATACATCAGTGATTAGCAGTAATCTGGTATATAAGTCCTATTCTCTTTATGCCGATCACTGATGTAAGTAGTTACAATTAGTATAAACGAAACTCTTATTCTTGGTTTTTTTATAAGGCAAATATTTGTGCAGTTTATTTATATAATTTTTCTTAATAATGGTTTATTATTATTATTAATAATTTATTTATGTATATTTAAACCAAAGTATAATTTATATGAAAGTATTATTATATAATGTTTAATTGTGAGTTAAAATACAATTTTGTTCGATTTTATGAGAAAAGAAATAGTGATTTCGTCATTAATATATTTTAACATAATATCACATTCTTATTATATATAAATATATGCGGGTTTTATTTTTAATAAAAAAAATCTTTAGCTAAATTTAATTATATTTAACAATGACATTTATTTATATTTAAGATTATAATTATTAAGAATATATTAGTCCAATTCACAATCGCTGTTGTATGGTTGTATCGTAATAAGTCGTAATTTTTTATTATTGTTTCAAACAATTTTATTTTAAACATTTTTATGACATACAACAATACGACATCGATTGTGAATTGTACAATTATATATTTGTTTAAGAGCATTATAAAATAGTCCAGTGTAAAAGGGCAGTTTAAGGTTAAAGTTTAAGCAAAATTTTGGCAAAGTAGTTTATAGTAGTGTAATTTTAGAAAAAAATGTTTTCTTAATACCGGTCTTAATATTTTAATTATATAGTATCGAAAAGAATACAAAATAGGGCAATTGGCGTCAACTTTTTTATAATAAATTATTTCCTCGAAATTTTTCTTAAGAACTATAATCTAATGTGCTCTCAAACCAAAATTCTTTTTAAGATTCGTCATGGATTAATATTTCACTAGAATTCAATATCGAAAGAAGGACCAAAGATTGAATTTATTATCCCATTTTTAACCTTTTTTATATCCATTAGCAAAAAATACATATTAGTCGTAGGTCCACAAAAGTTTCTATACTAGGTCCTTATAAGATCCTAAGATAATCTGGATATATCCTTTTATGTGTAAGAATCTCAACGGGATAAACTTTACTTTAGATCCTATTAAGTTTTTCTTTTGAAAATTATTCATTACTTATTAATAGGTGTCTAATTCAATTTTGTCGGGCTTTAACCTAATATGTATAATGATTTGTAGATAAAATTATATTCTGAAGGGGTTTAGGGTCAATTATGGATCGATCCTGAAATTCCAAATTCCATTGCTATACATACTAGAATTTCTAGGACAGTTATGAACGCTAAAGTCATTTCTTGAAGGCGACCCTAAAAAGGAACTAGAGTGAAGTTTGGCCCGATTTAAAGACCTTATATGGGATCTATATTCAATTGTGAGAATTTGTTCCGTATATATTGAATAGGGACTAGATGAAATCGTGAAACGATATCTTCATTTTAATAGCCAAACAAACTGCATCTGTAGTTTAGGTACCTTTCGGATCCAATCGTGATTTAAACGGACATACAGACATTCATACCTAGATCATCTAGTAAGGACCCTGATTTCAACGGACAGACAGACGTTCATACCAGATAAGATCATCTAAAATGGACCCAGAATATATAACGGATGTTTTTTTGTAAGCATGACAGAGCTTTGAAAAGGCTTAACATTAAAGATCATATTTAGAGCATCTAAAAAGGACCAAGAATATATAACGGAAGTTTTTTTAAGCATAACGGAGCCTACAAACGGGTTAACTTTCAATCGAAATCTCCTTTTCTGACATTTCATCATGAATAGCTTGGGGCTTTACCAACATTACTAAATTATTCAAAATTTTCTTCGAAAATCAGGCATCTACATCGGAATCGAGTTTTACGCAAAATTCTCTTAAAGGATTTGCTGATAAATGAAATTGCCACCTGAACTGAGACCAATTCCCAACAAGCCCTAGATCAATTACATGCAGAAAAATTTATGCTTATAGGACCTTATTTCTTCAGAACTTAAGCCAGAGCTCGAGTTGAGCTCAATGGTGATCGTTATAGCACCATGATCAGTGATTTTTTGTTTGATAATATGAATGACACTGATCTGGACCTAATAAATGGACGCCAATATCGTATGATTTGTCACCTTTTGATAATTTTCTGTAGGACCATGTATAGTCTATAGTTTATAAGTTAAACCAGAAACCTCCAAGACGTCAAGGCCATTATTGTGACATACGGGAAGCAATGCTCGAAAATGTAGTAAAAATTGTACGCTGAGAATGTGCATGAAGGTCTATGGAGCTGAAAAAACTCTCTATACTTTTATGGGTCTAGATATGACTGGAATGACATCTTTTTTGATATTGGGTATAGAAATATCTGAAGAAAAAAGATATATATGTGATCTGATCTTTTTAATTTTTCAATTAGAAAATGATGTTATATAATCTCAACTCTTCAAGAACTTAGATCGATTCTTATAGATCTACGAATCAAATTTGCGTATTTAATTTCAATTAATTTTGAAAAATTATACAATTGTGCCCATTTGTAGTTGTGATAAATAAATTATAAGATCGGTACCTATTTATAAATATGGTATAAATAGGTACCGATCTTATAATTTATTTATCACAACTACAAATGGGCACAATTGTATAATTTTTCAAAATTAATTGAAATTAAATACGCAAATTTGATTCGTAGATCTATAAGAATCGATCTAAGTTCTTGAAGAGTTGAGATTTATAACATCATTTTCTAATTGAAAAATTAAAAAGATCAGATCACATATATATCTTTTTTCTTCAGATATTTCTATACCCAATATCAAAAAAGATGTCATTCCAGTCATATCTAGACCCATAAAAGTATAGAGAGTTTTTTCAGCTCCATAGACCTTCATGCACATTCTCAGCGTACAATTTTTACTACATTTTCGAGCATTGCTTCCCGTATGTCACAATAATGGCCTTGACGTCTTGGAGGTTTCTGGTTTAACTTATAAACTATAGACTATACATGGTCCTACAGAAAATTATCAAAAGGTGACAAATCATACGATATTGGCGTCCATTTATTAGGTCCAGATCAGTGTCATTCATATTATCAAACAAAAAATCACTGATCATGGTGCTATAACGATCACCATTGAGCTCAACTCGAGCTCTGGCTTAAGTTCTGAAGAAATAAGGTCCTATAAAGCATAAATTTTTCTGCAGTAATTGATCTAGGGCTTGTGGGAATTGGTCTCAGTTCAGGTGGCCAATTTCATTTATCAGCAAATCCTTTAAGAGAATTTTGCGTAAAACTCGATTCGATGTAGATGCTGATTTCGAAGAAAATTTTGAATAATTTAGTAATGTTGGTTAAAGCCCCAAGCTATTCATGATGAAATGTCAGAAAAGGAGATTTCGATTGAAAGTTAACCCGTTTTGTAGGCTCCGTTATGCTTAAAAAACTTCCGTTATATATTCTTGGTCCTTTTTAGATGCTCTAAATATGATCTTTAATGTTAAGCCTTTTCAAAGCTCTGTCATGCTTACAAAAAAACATCCGTTATATATTCTGGGTCCATTTTAGATGATCTTATCTGGTATGAACGTCTGTCTGTCCGTGTGAATCAGGGTCCTTACTAGATGATCTAGGTATGAATGTCTGTATGTCCGTTTTTTAAATCACGATTGGATCCGAAAGGTACCTAAACTACAGATGCAGTTTGTTGGCTATTAAAATGAAGATATCGTTTCACGATTTCATCTAGTCCCTATTCAATATATACGGAACAAATTCTCACAATTGAATATAGATCCCATATAAGGTCTTTAATCGGGCCAAACTTCACTCTAGTTCCTTTTTAGGGTCGCCTTCAAGAAATGACTTTAGCGTTCATAACTGTCCTAGAAATTCTAGTATGTATAGCAATGGAATTTGGAATTTCAGAGGATCGATCCATAATTGACCCTAACCCCCTTCAGAATATAATTTTATCTACAAATCATTATACATATTAGGTTAAAGCCCGACACAAATTGAATTAGACACCTATTAATAAGTAATGAATAATTTTCAAAAGAAAAACTTAATAGGATCTAAAGTAAAGTTTATCCCGTTGAGATTCTTACACATAAAAGGATATATCCAGATTATCTTAGGATCTTATAAGGACCTAGTATAGAAACTTTTGTGGACCTACGACTATATGTATTTTTTGCTAATGGATATAAAAAAGGTTAAAATGGGATAATAATTCAATCTTTGGTCCTTCTTTCGATATTGAATTCTAGTGAAATATTAATCCATGACGAATCTTAAAAAGAATTTTGGTTTGAGAGCACATTAGATTATAGTTCTTAAGAAAAAATTTCGAGGAAATAATTTATTATAAAAAGTTGACGCCAATTGCCCTATTTTGTATTCTTTTCGATACTATATAATTAAAATATTAAGACCGGTATTAAGAAAACATTTTTTTCTAAAATTTACACTACTATAAACTACTTTGCCAAAATTTTGCTTTAAACTTTAACCTTAACTGCCCTTTTACCACTGGACTATTTTATAATGCTCTTAAACACATATATAATTGTACAATTCACAATCGATGTCGTATTGTTGTATGTCATAAAAATGTTTAAAATAAAATTGTTTGAAACAATAATAAAAAATTACGACTTATTACGATACAACCATACAACAGCGATTGTGAATTGGACTAATATATTCTTAATAATTATAATCTTAAATATAAATAAATGTCATTGTTAAATATAATTAAATTTAGCTAAAGATTTTTTTTATTAAAAATAAAACCCGCATATATTTATATAAATAAGAATGTGATATTATGTTAAAATATATTAATGACGAAATCACTATTTCTTTTCTCATAAAATCGAACAAAATTGTATTTTAACTCACAATTAAACATTATATAATAATACTTTCATATAAATTATACTTTGGTTTAAATATACATAAATAAATTATTAATAATAATAATAAACCATTATTAAGAAAAATTATATAAATAAACTGCACAAATATTTGCCTTATAAAAAAACCAAGAATAAGAGTTTCGTTTATACTAATTGTAACTACTTACATCAGTGATCGGCATAAAGAGAATAGGACTTATATACCAGATTACTGCTAATCACTGATGTATATATTACTAAATATAAAAATGTATGTATGTTCATTTGTTTTAAACGAAACTCTGAGTTCCCTAAATAGTTATAAACCGATTTAATGAAAAAAAAACGTATACGTAATATTATAAATATTGTTTAATGAAGCTTAATTCTTTCTTTCCATCTATATGATCTCATGATTGTAAAAAGGATATGCTTGTTTTATACAATATTTTATAAATCCACTCAAATATTAAACCAATATTGCTATTAATATGTATTTAGCATGGAAAATAAAATTTAAAAATAGTCATAAGATCCGATAAAAGAACAACTAACTAAAATTTATGTAAAAAGTTACTTTAATAAAGATTTATTTCTCATAAACATATTAATTAGTGTTTTTATTTTTTAACTTTTGCAGTTTCTAGTCTTATAAAATGTCTAGTCAGTTCCATAAGAACCGTATAGGAAGGGTTTTCCTACAACTAGCTTAAGGTGTTTGATACATGATTTATACCGCTTTAGCGATATACATACATATCGCCCACCTGAAACGCAAACGGCCCTAACTAACCAAAATTCAAAACGATTTTATTGTTGATTTCAATATATTGCATCACAAACAAATGACCAGACCAAAATTGGAACCCCTCCGAACAAAGTTACCGACTTTATTGACAAAAAACAAAAGGCCTATCTTACATTGTCAACTATCATATAGACTAGACCATAGACTAGACTAGACTA
>NW_023996281.1:0-50026 GCF_015586225.1 Lucilia sericata | reverse complement strand
GGATTTATTATAGACGAACGAAGAATAAATGATACTAATGATTACTTTGGCTAGATATTAACTTTCTAGTTAGCAAAAAAGGGATTTTAGTTGTAGTAGCCGATGTAAGTAATATATAATTACGAAGAGACTCTTATTGATATTATGTTATCGGTTTAAGTATCTATTCCCTAATCGTTCTGACTTTAATATATGTCCTGCAAATCGAAAATAGGGATCAACTAAGGTGACTAGTATATACAATAAGAATGTCTTTCGGGTTATGGTTATCAATTGAGGTCGTTCGATCTGTTAATTGACAAATAGACTCTTGATATTATGTTACCAGTTTTAGTTATGATTTTCGAATCGTTCGGTCTACAGTCCTACATATTTAATATCTCGTAGGGTTATTCGATGAAGTATATATGATCCTGAAACCAAGCCATTTTCAAGACTTCGTCTGATCCAAAAATAATAGTATTTCGAGTAATTTATACACTGATGGTCACATTATTGATACATATATAACTCTTCAAAGTTTATATCGATACATTTAAAAGTTGTGCATATCGAAACAGTAAAGGTTATCATATATTTATCACTTTTTATATATACATATATTTTATCTGCTGCTGCAGAAGTTTTCAACTTTTCTCGCATTTAACTCCACTGTATTTTATATGTTTACTATATATTAATATTATATACATTTAGATAATTACTTCAATGATACACTGGGATATAAGCATTTTAAGATATTCTGAAAAATATACACAAATAAAGACATAATTTCAATACTTACATCTGAGTCAAATGAAGTCAATTTACTCAACAAAGCCGATCGCTTCTGAGCCAACATATCCTTAAACATTTCTGTGGTAGATTGGCCATCTTGACTATCGGCTGTGGATAGACGTCTAGAGGGACCAGTATTGCCAGCAACTTGTGTTGGTCCCGATCTATCGGTATGAGTAGAACTTTTACGAGATTCTTGCGGTGAAGCCCATTCACTGCCCAGACCGGAGTGTGAACCATTAGGACTAGAGGGGGAGCGTAAATTTTCCCTACTACCCATAGGACTGGTGGCATGGCTAGAGAGTAAACTAGAAGACATATCACTAGCATCATTGAGTTCTTTACTCCAGTAATGGGTATGAGCAATTTCCATCATTTGAAAAACGGAGGCTGTGCCACCCAAACCAAAATTAGAGAAAGTAACCTCCAGGCCGGAAGTAATGGCCTGTAGACATTTCAGCATACCCTTCCATACCGGTTTGGTGACACACTTTATGTAAGAGAAACAAATAAATGAAGGAATTTTTTCTTTTATTTTGGGATACCTACCATATCATCTATATGATCATCTGGGGCTATTTTCTTATCCAAAGTTTTATTTAATTTACTTAAGACCAAAGTGCGATAGGATTCATCTTCCATTAGTTTCTTAAAACGATTCATTTTCAACCAGCCTATACCTTCACCGGCCAATACCTGATTTGTCATGTCTTTTAGAAAGGCCTGATTTTCAGCATTACTATGTGATCTTTCCTGATTTTGTTGTCTTGTTATTTCTTCTTGGGTTTTATGCGGTCCAGCATGTTTTATTAAAGGTGTTCTTTCTACTAAACCTTTACGTCCTGGGAAGGGATCGAAACCCAAACCTGACTTTGATTTAGGACCCATAGTTTGTTGTGCTGAGACTTGGGGTTGTTTTTGTTGGTTTTCTATAAGATCAAACGAAAATATATATAAGGCATGTATATATAAATTGATCCCTTGTTAATAACTTACTCTTTCCAAACATTCCCGAAAACATGGTGGAAGTTGAGGAGGCCAAACCATTGAAATCACTGCCTATATTAGAAAAGAAATTTCCCGAACCCGTTCCACTGTTTTGTAATTGTTTCTGTGTAGCCAATTGATTGCCTGCTCCTGGACTTGGTGGTTCTGCTTTTTCATCTACTTTGATAAGACCCTTTTTAGTGGCTTCTTCCTTGGCTTTTTTCGTTATATCTCCCAAGGTTGATTTACCCACATAACTTAAATCCTCAAAGGTATTCTTACTAACTCCAGCCGCCTGCTTAGAGACTTCTAAAGCCTGCTTGGATGCTTCCCCGGCTGCTTTCTTAGCATGCAATGTAAGCTGCGAGACGTTTTGAGATTTTAGTTTTTTAAACATTTTGTATATAATTGCGGTTCTAAATTGATTGGGATATTGTAACGCTAACTACTCAGTACAAAGTGCTTAAAGAATAAAAAATAGTGAATTAACAAAATAAAAATTTTAATTTTCTTAAAGGGTCTGTTAAGATATCAATATATGGATGATCGCAACATGATCGATATGGGATTATAATGGCAAATCATATACATACATAAATGTAATGGAAAAGTCATGTGATTTTATATTTCAATGGAAACAATGTTCAGTTACAATATGATCGATCATCCATAGAGAAAATGTATTATCAGTGGCAACCGATCGTTGTCGATCGATCGCCTATTGCAAAGAGATTTTTGCTACAGTTTTATTTTCGTCACAACTTTTTGAGAACCGATCGTTAACGATCTTATAATAAAGGGATTAATTTTTAAATCATTTGATCTTTAAGCGATTAATGAATTTGATCTGTAATCTCTTTGATATCTTAACAGGACTCTTAATGTTTAAACAGGGAAGGTAAGAGGAAAGTGTAATTTTGTGTCGAATACTTTTTTGGATAGTGTATAAAGGTGTAAATGAGATTTATCAAAAAATAACATTAAAATTAACAATAATTTTGTTTTCTAATTAAATTTCTAATTTTATAAATGCTTCAACATCTAAGATGTTAGAATATCTAACAAATCCAAATATCAGTGAAACTTCTTAGTGATCTTCCTTAGTAAAGTCGCCCTCCTATCTATGAACATGAAGTTAGTGATAAATACTACATCTTAAATGTATCTCTAAGAAACCATTTATTTGAACCTAAACTATTTATGAGAGATCGTAGATGAATTCTTCTAACTATTGCATATCTTTTAAGTAAATTTCGTTAACCTTTTCAGAAGAATCTTCCTCGCTGGAGTCAGTTTCAACCTTAAATTAAAAACACAATTCAAACATAAAATTTTTGAAAAATTAATCAGAGATATGAATGCATAGAAGACATTATTGATAAAAATTCGATCACAAATTTTTTAAATTTTCTTATTTGAGGAGTTCCCCTGCAAAAATTGAGACTACTCCGCAAACGCGTACTCCTAAAGGACTAGAACTGGTCCAAAACTAATCTACAGATATGGAAAAAGTATACTCCATTTAACATTGTGATGTCCTAGGTGAGGATCACGTAATCCATCAATACATTACATTGGAGTAATCCCAAAACTAGTCCCTTGCTGAAATTATGGGAATACATGATCCGCAATATGTAGGCTATGGACCACTTTGTTTTCAAAAATAATAAACATGATCCATGCTTGCATTACGTAGGACTACTATATGGATCATGTACTCCAATAATGTTTACAGACGTGTAGTTTTTGGATTACCTAAATGGACTATGTACTCCAATAATTTTTGCAGGGTTCTGGAGGTTCTTTAGTCGATTTTGAGTTTCTCATAAGATTACAGACTTTATTTTAGATGATTTTAGGTATTTCATATTAAAATTGTATGTTGATGGGGAAAACTACGTGATCATGTTGTTAAGGATCTACTGCCGATTTTAGGATTTAATGAAAAATAGAAGTGATCAAAGATTTTGTTTAGGATATACAGCAGTTTTTAGGTCTTCCATACAATATTTGAATTATGATGAGAAACTAAAGTGATCGCAGATTTTATTACCGATCTACAGCCGATTTTTGGGTTTATTTAAATTGAGGTGATCATACACTTTATTAAGGATCTACAGTCGATTTTAGGTATTTCTTACAAAAATTTAAGTTGAATGATCAAAGATTTTCTTAAGGATCTACGGCTGATTTTAAGTATTTCATGATTTATAAGGAGTGAAGTGATCACATATTTTATTAACGATCTACAGCCGATTTTAGGTTTATTATAAAATAATTGAATTTAGATGATAAATTGAAGTGATCACAAACTTTATTAAGGATCCAAAGCCGATTTTGGGTATTTCATACAAACATTTAAGTTAAAGTGATCACAGATTTCGTTAAGTATTTTTGGTATTTCATACATGAATTTAATTATGATGAGAAACTAAAGTGATCGCAGATTTTATTAACGATCTACAGCCGATTTTAGGTTTATCGTACAATAATTGAATTGTAATGAAAAATTGAAGTGATCACAGATTTTATTAAGGATCTACAGCCAATTATAAGATTTCCATACAAAAATTTTATTTTGATGTGTAATTGAAATGATCACTGACATTATTAGGGATCAACTGCTGATTTTAGATATTTTATAAAAACATTTTGTTTTGAAAATTAAAGTGATCATCGATTTTTTTGTTTACGTATTTTATGGAAAATTTAAGAGATCACAGATTTTAATAAGGATCATTTAAGTTAAAGTGATCACAGATTTCGTTAAGTATTTTTGGTATTTCATACATGAATTTAATTATGATGAGAAACTAAAGTGATCGCAGATTTTATTAACGATCTACAGCCGATTTTAGGTTTATCGTACAATAATTGAATTGTAATGAAAAATTGAAGTGATCACAGATTTTATTAAGGATCTACAGCCAATTATAAGATTTCCATACAAAAATTTTATTTTGATGTGTAATTGAAATGATCACTGACATTATTAGGGATCAACTGCTGATTTTAGGTATTTTATAAAAACATTTTGTTTTGAAAATTAAAGTGATCATCGATTTTTTTGTTTACGTATTTTATGGAAGATTTAAGAGATCACAGATTTTAATAAGGATCTTCAGCCGATTTAAGATCAGTATCATATAATTTAATTTAAAGGCTCCATTTTTCATAAATACTCAATTCTTTAAAAGAGATCTTGCTACATTTAATGGAGCATTGTTTAATTTTACCAAAAAAAAAAAAAACGAACATAAATTTAAAGTGTTAAATTTTGCTTGAACCAATTGTTTATTTTTTTAATAAATATAAAAACTACTAAAAGTGTTTTAAATAGCAACTAAAATATATAATTTGTTAAGAAACCCCGTTGGATTATAGTTTATTAAATACATATATATTCAGGGTATTAACAGTAGTTCAGCAAAGATTGGCAACACTATTACAAACCTTTTCGAATGTATGACGCATTTTGTCATCAATATCTTCATCCAAAGATTGCTAAAATATTTATTGATTTGTTTGATTTTAAACATAGTTTTTTTTTAAAGTATTTAAGTTTACAGTGTAATAAGTGTTTTTGTTTAAAAAGAGGGGTTTTTTCATAATGTTTTAAAGAAAATATTTAAATTAAATTTTTAAGATCAAACTTAAAAAAACATCAACACAACATTTATTTAGTTGACATTATTTTTTTTGGAGAAAGTGGGGAAACACTTACCTTGTCCATGTGAGCCAATATGCCCTCCTGGCTACTTTGTCGGGTAGTTTCTCTTACTAAATCCTTGGCATGTGAAGCAATATTTTCAAATAGTGAGGACTGTGAGGATTGACGTCCTGGGCTGCTGGAACTGGAACCAGAGCTACCAGTACGAGCCAAGATATTAGTGACACTGGGCTGTTTAACGGGCGTAATGGGAGGCTAAATTTGTGAGAAAAGTTATATGACAGCAAGAGTTTAGAAGTGAATTCTGTTTCAAAAACTTACCGGTATTTTCTTTTCCGTTACATGCCGATTTTCTTGATCTCTCGGCGTCCTCTGATGACCTTGAGGTGCGGTAATTGTTATATTAGAATTAGTTTCCGATTCCTGTTCCAAACTGGCCGCCTTAATGGTGGCATCTAGTCTTTGAGCCACTGGTGCAGCCAACTCAAATGGTTTGGCGGGAAAATCAAATTCCGAATCACGATTAAAACTAGGCGAGGACAAGTCGGAACGACTAGATGAGGCTGATGACATGGGCGACTCTGGACGATCATCTTCATCCTCTTTGGAAGACATTTGTTCCACCATACCCTCGGGATATTGTAGCTTACTAGGAGGATGCACCAATGCTGGATCTAAATTAGAAGACAATGTCTGAGGAACATTATGAGGACGATTGTGTGAGCCAAAAACATCATGTAAACTAGGCGAAAGATCAGATGAAACCATTTCCGAAACAAAATCACTCAAAGAGGAATAAGAAGAACTCGAACTATCGGCCCCCTCGGAATCAGAACCACTCTCATCGGTGGCAGCACATTCCAATTGTTTGAGTGAACGTAAAGCACCATTTAAGGAACTGCCATCATCCCAAACGGAAAAACGTATAGGTGTTAAACCATGAGCAAACCATTTGGGTTTATCGCCAACTTGTAAAGGATCCATAACACCAGTTTGTACTCTAAGAAAGGCTACATTTGTGGGTGTCAGAGACCATTCAGCTAAAAATTCTACAGCCTGAGTCTTGGCAAACTGATTGAGGAACGATGAAGCGCGAGGTCGTGAGCGTAAAAAGCTATTAATTTGAAAGGCCACCACAGGACGAGGATATAAGCGTAGCGTACGAGTGTGTTCAGCAAAGTTGGCCAAAGTATTTTGGGAGTTAAAGAAACGCACCTGAACAAAAAGGGCAAATAAATGTAATAGTTTATTTTTAAAACAAACTCTAAAACTTACCATGGCTACTCTGGTGGCCACATCTACCGAATCGACATCGGTGCCATATATAAAAGGATTTAAGGCCGGTGAATTCATGGGACTGGGCTGTCGTGACATGGCTCCCTGAGTAGACACCGAATTTCTTTGACTAGTATAAGCCGATTGAGAGGGTGACTGTAAGGGTAATCTGGCCTGTGAGACCCTATATAAAAAAGATAATAATTTTAATTTGAGATTTATAAAGTTTTCTTTCAAATCCCTTTAACTTACCCCAATAAAGTGGGCTCTGTTAAACTATCCCTTACCGAGGGCATTAGTTGTTGTGTTGATATTGCTTGATTTGAAGCAGTCATGGAACTTAAAGCCTATTTGATTTGAAAATATTCATTAATTGGGAAATTTTTGAATAATTTTCTTAAACTGAAAACTTTTGTTAGAGGTTTGGTATTTTGTAACCAAATTGTTATTTCTTTACATATATAGAATGTGGGAAGTAGTATGATTTTTTTTGAAAGGATTTTACAAATGTACAACATGTAGTGATAACAGTCGTCATGTATGATTTATGCTTTTTTAGTTATGATCTATATTTTTCTTAATATTTTGATTATGAATTTGATATTTGATGACTGTTATTAGTACAATTGTGGTGCTTTGGAACTTAAATTGTAAAAAAGCTTTGGAAATTAAAAATCATAAAAAGCTTAAGAAATAAAAATTCATGCAATAATTAGTAAAACTTTGTGTATATTTTTCTAAGGTAGAGAGAGAGAGAGGGTTGTTTCCAAGAAACACTTAAAGAAAGATCCTCACTCTGACTAACTTATGCAAGGCTTATTTATCATTCAAATCATATCATGTATGATCTCAAGGTTTCGCCTCTCAGGAATCACAATGGTTTACGAGATTTCCGAAATTTTGGGTGGGACTGTTTTTGGAGTATTATATTCTAATCAATTATAGGTGTCTCTATTCCTTTACAATGATTATTATAAAAGGAATAATCAAAAAAAGAGGTCGAAATAATTTCTCTGCCATTTGACCTTCTGAATAAATGCGATCTTAAATTTACCGGGAAAAAGTGGAATTTTTAATCAACTTTAACTAGTTTATTATACCCTCTACCAACTCTACAAATTATATTGTATGTATTTTCCGGGTCCTTAGGAAATTCTTAGTCGATTTATCTATGAAAGCAACAGAAATGAATGAAATTTATCAAAAAAATTCAGTATTGTTCTCAGCGGATTGGTATTAAAAATCACTCAAATCGGTCCACTACGTAAAAAGTAATGAGTAATAATTTCAGAGAACCCCGAAAAATTAGATATTTTTAACTCCATATTCCAATAGTGTTTTCAGAAACTAGAGCTGATAATTACAAAAAATAGGTTAAAATTTCCTACAGTCCCCATACAACTATAAATATACCGGCAAATTAGATTTATCGTCAATTACATCAAAATTGTATTCATATAAATCTAACATCAACAGAAAGCATATCACCAATCTAGATCTGAATCGGTCCATTATATTTCGTAGCTCCTATAAAAGGTCCACTTCTGAAAATTATTTAAAAGCTCAAAATTACATAATTGAGATGATATTTGTCAAAAAACAAATCGTTTCAGGAATTTTTTCAGATTGCTGTATTATTGATCGTAGCTCCCATATAAGGTCCTCTTCCGAAAGTATGTGAAACACACATAATTCATTAATAACTAAAAGTATCGATATTAAATTCACCATTAACAAGGTTTTGCATATTTATGTATAAATCATTTAGGATATTTTCCGGATTAGTCTATTATTGATCAAGGTCCATTTCCGAAAATCACTTAAAAACACACATTTCATTAATTAATAACGATTAATTAATATACATATTATGATAACAGTATATAATTGGCAGTCCAAAGTTTTCCCTGATTTGCTCATAACTGATCATTGATCTCATTAAAGGGATCTTCTATAACTGGGACTGTTGTCCGTATGTGAGCGTTTCTGTTGAAGACACAAAAAGGCCTAAAGAGTGGGCTGAAATTTCACACACATTTTCTTTTGATTTAGGGTATTTAATATTGAAAATTGAACCGAACAACATTATACAATCTATTAAGCGAGAATAATGTAATTTGTTCGTTTGGATCTTAGGAACATAGTTTAAATCTTTTAAAAGTGATCGTAGATTAAGGACCTTTCCTCTGCGATTTTTAAAGTATTAGGTTAGTAAAATTAAATTTTAAACATAAAATAATTAAGCTGCTACAAATAATTTTAAATAATTAAGCTAATTAACATAAACTTTTAAATATATTTATATATAAAACTTAAAAAACATGCCAACTAAACTTTTAAACATTTAGATATGAGGGCAAAAAAGTTAAATGAAAACTAGAAAGAAAATCAAATAAAATATTTACACCAAGTCCAGCTTCATCCATAAGTTGCATAGCCTGTGTTTTTAGATATTTTTTTTATTATAAGATGAACGAAAGTATTTCATTGATTTGAATATATTTTTTGTTTAAAATGATGACAATGTAGTTGTTGTTAGTTATCGTTAAAAAGTAGAAAGAGAGAGCATGATATTTAATAATAATTTGAAAGAAAATAAAGCAATAAGAAGTTTTAGAAGAGGTAAAATAACCAAAAATAATTGGTAAATTATATTTAACATAATTCAAGTGCTTTTTATAAAAAAATACTGTACAAAATATTAAAACTCCTGAGAGTTATTAATGAATTTTTCGAAACAATAATGACAATGAGAAAATGAATGTTTATATTCGTATAACTTAAGTATAGAGAGAGAAAGTTTTAGATGTAACACTGAAAGCTTTTTGTTGTCGAGAGAGTTAGAGAAAACATTTATGTTTGAAATTTACAATTTAAGTGTAAGTTTTCTTAACAATTATTTTTTAATCGAATTAAATTTGGAAAAAATTTTTAATTAAAAAGAAAAGCTTTAGCCAATATTTCTTTAAAAATATATATTTTTAAAATCTATTTCAAAATACAAAAGTTTTGCGTTCACATACCTGTTTCAAATGATTTTTCAAAACTGTGCCTTCTGGTTCGGGAAGCGGAGGTATTTCATCATAGCCGCCAGTAGGAGGAGTTAGTTTTGTAGAATCCAAATCCACCACCCAAATATCATCGGGCAAGCTGTAGATATTTAAATGTTAATAGGAAATATTTATTTCTATAGTTTATGGAATACCAACCGGAAATTCTTTTTATACATTAAAAATGTGGCCGGTACACCAATAACAAACGGTGTGGGAGCCAACAGCAATTGTTCAGCACAACTCAAACATGTGGGCAGTAGCGGTATCACCGGAAACATATATTCCAAAGGATATAACATTGTGACAAACGCCATTACCGACATGGAGAGTGCATTATAGTCACGAGATTGAAACAACACCTTGTTCTCCAACATAATTAAAGTCCAAACCTTTAAGCAGGTCTCTACGCCCAACAACTCCAAAGGCAAATGTAAAGGAAAGTCAACTAAGGAAAATCTAGTATGATCGGGCAAAGCGAACAGTAAAGGTTCATGGACTGTGGGAGATAGTACCTCCACCTAAGAAAAATTATATATAAAATAAAACAAATTTGAATTTTTACAAAAAATTTCCAACACACACCTCAACTCTTGTTGAACCCGGCACTGGTACCGGTGTGGATAACAATCTCAATATCCAGGTTTCAATTTCTTTAACATCATGTAGCACTATAGAAGAAGTCGCCTCACTAGCATGACCCGTTAATACGGTCCACACATTATCTCGATTATTTTTCTGTGATGCCCCCACCCTCTTGGGTGAGGAGGATTCATTACAGGCATCTATTAACTTCTTCAATATAAATAAACATTCACGAAATGTGGTGAAGAAAGGATGATGTGATATTATGCACAATGAAGTCAATGATTGATTTCTTAATTTTGTACGTTTCCTAGAGGCCCGCGGTGAGGGTGAATGACTGCCACCCGATTCGGAATCAGCTGAAGGTGCCATTAGACCCAATTTCGGCACCTGTTGCATATTGTGACCATGATGTGATACATGATGTTGGGTATCGGAATCTCTACGAGAAGTCATTTCACGATCAGAATCACTTGGTGCGACGTTACTTCTGTAGTCGCTAGAAGAAGTTAGAAGGCCGTAACTATTAAGAGAATTATATCAATTGTACTTTAAAGGCATTTTAGCGTAACCCAAAAATTATCTAAATACTACGACTACAACTCAAAATTTAAAAAGAAAAACTCAAAATTAAGCTTAAGCATTTTGTTTTTAATCTTAATCTCTACTTGCCTACTAAATGCCGAATCTGAACTTCGCTCCATACTTTTTCGCCATGATTCTCGGCGAAATGCCGAACTTCTACGACCCCGTGTACTTTGGGCTGTCGCTGGTGTGTTGTGAGTTTGGGCTTTCTCCACATTGGGCGTATGTTTCTCTACGGGTCTATAGAAATTAACACATATACCGTATCGCGTCTTTCCGGAATCTTTATCGGTTAAGGCGAATACAAATGATGTCATATCTCGAATGGCTGAGCCAGTTCTTCGAGGACCAACACTGGTACAACCTTCGGGTTGACAAAAATATACCATATCGAGAGGTAAGGGAAAATCGGCATGATCCGAGGGTGGATAACGTCTTAAAAGTTCGGGGATCTAGAAAAGAGATAGAATTTGATGTGAGATATTTTTGAAATATTTTAAGTTAAATAAAAAGTTATTGTTTAGTTCTAGTTCAGTTCTAGTTCAGTCCTAGTTCAGTTCTAGTTCAGTTCTAGTTCAGTTCTAGTTCAGTTTTAGTTCCGTTCTAGTTCAGTTTTAGTTCAGTTCTAGTTCAGTTCTAGTTCAGTTCTAGTTCAGTTCTAGTTCAGTTCTAGTTCAGTTCTAGTTCAGTTCTAGTTCAGTTCTAGTTCAGTTCTAGTTCAGTTCTAGTTCAATTCTAGTTCAGTTCTAGTTCAGTTCTAGTTCAGTTCTAGTTCTAGTTCAGTTCTAGTTCAGTTCTAGTTCTAGTTCTAGTTCAGTTCTAGTTCAGTTCTAGTTCAGTTCTAGTTCAGTTCTAGTTCAGTTCTAGTTCAGTTCTAGTTCAGTTCTAGTTCAGTTCTAGCTCAGTTCTAGTTCAGTTTTAGTTCAGTTTTAGTTCAGTTTTAGTTCAGTTTTAGTTCAGTCCTAGTTCAGTTCTAGTTCAGTTCTAGTTCAGTTCTAGTTCAGTTCTAGTTCAGTTCTAGTTCAGTTCTAGTTCAGTTCTAGTTCAGTTCTAGTTCAGTTCTAGTTCAGTTCTAGTTCAGTTCTAGTTCAGTTCTAGTTCAGTTCTAGTTCAGTTCTAGTTCAGTTCTAGTTCAGTTTTAGTTCCGTTCTAGTTCAGTTTTAGTTCAGTTCTAGTTCAGTTCTAGTTCAGTTCTAGTTCAGTTCTAGTTCAGTTCTAGTTCAGTTCTAGTTCAGTTCTAGTTCAATTCTAGTTCAGTTCTAGTTCAGTTCTAGTTCAGTTCTAGTTCAATTCTAGTTCAGTTCTAGTTCAGTTCTAGTTCAGTCCTAGTTCAGTTCTAGTTCAGTTCTAGTTCAGTTTTAGTTCCGTTCTAGTTCAGTTTTAGTTCAGTTCTAGTTCAGTTCTAGTTCAGTTCTAGTTCAGTTCTAGTTCAGTTCTAGTTCAGTTCTAGTTCAGTTCTAGTTCAATTCTAGTTCAGTTCTAGTTCAGTTCTAGTTCAGTTCTAGTTCAGTTCTAGTTCAGTTCTAGTTCTAGTTCAGTTCTAGTTCAGTTCTAGTTCTAGTTCAGTTCTAGTTCAGTTCTAGTTCAGTTCTAGTTCAGTTCTAGTTCAGTTCTAGTTCAGTTCTAGTTCAGTTCTAGTTCAGTTCTAGTTCAGTTCTAGTTCAGTTCTAGTTCAGTTCTAGTTCAGTTCTAGTTCAGTTCTAGTTCAGTTCTAGTTCAGTTCTAGTTCAGTTCTAGTTCAGTTCTAGTTCAGTTTTAGTTCAGTTTTAGTTCAGTTTTAGTTCAGTCCTAGTTCAGTTCTAGTTCAGTTCTAGTTCAGTTCTAGTTCAGTTCTAGTTCAGTTCTAGTTCAGTTCTAGTTCAGTTCTAGTTCAGTTCTAGTTCAGTTCTAGTTCAGTTCTAGTTCAGTTCTAGTTCAGTTCTAGTTCAGTTCTAGTTCAGTTCTAGTTCAGTTCCAGTTTTATATCAATTCTAGTTCAGTTCAAGTTCTAGTTCAGTTCTAGTATAGTTATATTTCAGACCTAATTTCAGGTAACTTATAGTTCAATTAAAAGTGATTTAGTGTCATAACCTTTAAAATGACCTTTAATTTTATAAATGGTTTTATATTAAACATATTATTTCAGTGCACCATTGTTGTTCTATTTGTAATCTCTGCAGCCCTCAAAGACTACCAAACGGACATGATTTTTTGTTTCCTTTTTTGTCTACTAAGTAATTTGTAATACTTACTTGTACAGGTGGTGTCTTATTTCCTGGTAATCCCTTGTGTATTGGTGGTGTTGTTCGAGCACCCACAATTGCCAAATAGTCCACTAAACGTGGACACAACGATAGCTTCTGTTGTTCGGCCATAATTGATGATTTTGTTTTGCTTTTTTATAGATTTGTTATCTATTACTTGCTATTGTCTTCTTTTTAAAACAACTTTTGTTTATGTTGAAAATTTCAACATGAATTTTCAATTCATTATTGCCTTTATGTTACAGATGGATTTTTGCTGTAAATAAAGAGAGAAAAAAATATTGTTACTAAGACAAACGTTGTTGCTAAAAGCTTTAATGTTAATCTAATTTAGTATTATGAGTTTTTAAATTCAAGACACATGTTTCTCTTTTTCCCATTTTACTTAGACCCAGACACACACTGGGTGTCAAATGTAAGCAACAACTGTATATATCGTATTGAATTTGGCTCCTTAGGGTTTTAATTAAATGATTATTTCACTTAAAGAAACATGTAACGAAATACAACACAAAGTAATATGTTGCTTTTTTCCCATTCTAACCGCTTTTAGTTACAAACAGTGCACAGTGGTTTTCGATTATAGTTTGGGATTAATATTAAAATTGATTTCGAATTAATTGAAATTAAAATAATGGAAAATGGATGGGGTACTGTGGTACTTTTGATAATAAGAACAAGAGTCGGAATTACGCTTGTTCTTTAAGAAAAATTCATTATATTGAAAGTAGAGAATTCATCGTAAAGATTGAACTCGAACTAAACTAGAACTGAACTAGAACTGAACTAGAACAGAACTAGAACAGAACTAGAACAGAACTAGAACAGAACTAGAACTGAACTAGAACTGAACTAGAACTGAACTAGAACTGAACTAGAACTGAACTAGAACTGAACTAGAACTGAACTAGAACTGAACTAGAACTGAACTAGAACTGAACTGAACTGAACTAGAACTGAACTAGAACTGAACTAAAACTGAACTAGAACTGAACTAGAACTGAACTAGAACTGAACTAGAACTGAACTAGAACTAACTAGAACTGAACTAGAACTGAACTAGAACTGAACTAGAACTGAACTAGAACTGAACTAGAACTGAACTAGAACTGAACTAGAACTGAACTAGAACTGAACTAGAACTGAACTAGAACTGAACTAGACTGAACTAGAACTAACTAGAACTGAACTAGAACTGAACTAGAACTGAACTAGAACTGAACTAGAACTGAACTAGAACTGAACTAGAACTGAACTAGAACTGAACTAGAACTGAACTAGAACTGAACTAGAACTGAACTAGAACTGAACTAGAACTGAACTAGAACTGAACTAGAACTGAACTAGAACTGAACTAGAACTGAACTAGAACTGAACTAGAACTGAACTAGAACTGAACTAGAACTGAACTAGAACTGAACTAGAACTGAACTAGAACTGAACTAGAACTGAACTAGAACTGAACTAGAACTGAACTAGAACTGAACTAGAACTGAACTAGAACTGAACTAGAACTGAACTAGAACTGAACTAGAACTGAACTAGAACTGAACTAGAACTGAACTTGAACTGAACTAGAACTGAACTAGAACTGAACTAGAACTGAACTAGAACTGAACTAGAACTGAACTAGAACTGAACTAGAACTGAACTAGAACTGAACTAGAACTGAACTAGAACTGAACTAGAACTGAACTAGAACTGAACTAGAACTGAACTAGAACTGAACTAGAACTGAACTAGAACTGAACTAGAACTGAACTAGAACTGAACTAGAACTGAACTAGAACTGAACTAGAACTGAACTAGAACTGAACTAGAACTGAACTAGAACTGAACTAGAACTGAACTAGAACTGAACTAGAACTGAACTAGAACTAGAACTGAACTAGAACTGAACTAGAACTGAACTAGAACTGAACTAGAACTGAACTAGAACTGAACTAGAACTGAACTAGAACTGAACTAGAACTGAACTAGAACTGAACTAGAACTGAACTAGAACTGAACTAGAACTGAACTAGAACTGAACTAGAACTGAACTAGAACTGAACTAGAACTGAACTAGAACTGAACTAGAACTGAACTAGAACTGAACTAGAACTGAAGACTGAACTAGAACTGAACCATAACTTAAGCAAAACTTCAGTGAAGGAAGAACTAAAGAGTTAAAAAATCGGTAATATATCAAAAAATGGTCACACATAGAAGGTTCACATAAATTACACACATGAATGTTGTACAATGTGTAACTTTAGAAATCAAGTTTATTAAAAATTTTGCTCTCAATTTAACTTAAAGCCAAGAGTTTCTAATTGTGTAACAATTTTCATGGCAAACTTTTTATTTAAAGGAGCAACAAAATAATTAAGAACAACAACTGTTAGCTATTTAGTTGGAAAAATTCTGCTAATAAAGAGGGAGATATAGAGTGGAGAAGAAAAAATCCAATATAATATTGATTGTTAAACATGTTTGAAAACTAAAACTTATTCATGTGTAAAACACGCGTTGTACACATTGTTTATTTATATAGTTAATAAATAGACTTGTACTTGCACTTGTACGCAACGCACTCTCAACTCAAACTCTTTTCTAAGCCATAAGCCAACCAGCAAGACGAGCAATAAAACCAGCCAGTCAGCCAGTCATATACGTATCCAACCATTAACTAATTCAATATAACCAAGAACAACAATAAACAACAACCTAGAACTAAACTTAAGTATATGAGTATAAAAGAACGATTGTTTTCTGTGTGTAGATTAAGGGAGTCTTGTAAATTGATGTTAAGAGGGGATTTGAAGTCTTGATCTTAGACTTAGTTATATTCCAATTTGATTTCTAAATCTATCCTTAAAATGCAGTTCCAGCTTACTTTTAAATAAGTTGTAGTTTAGGTAAGTTCTAGTTAGGTTTTGTTTTGTTCTCAGCTCAGATATCTGTCTAAATACCTTCAAGTGACACCCAAGTACATATACTATACTAGGTATTCATAGTACATTTACTTTACTTTGTAACTAAGTGTGTATGCGTGTATGTTTACCCACTCTCACAAATTCTCCAAACAAATCAATAAACATTTTATATAAATATGTTATATGGATATTTGAGTACTTACTTGTACACAGAAAAAATTAATTTTAAAAATTTTCAATTAAACGATTAATCGAAAATTTTAAAAGGGTTCAATTCATTTTGTATTTGAATCATAAAAATGTATAATCAAATACGTATTTAACAACAACAAAAATATAAAAAAATAAAAATTTTTTATACGAAATCAATTATAAGTAGTAATTGAATATACAATTTTTGTTATAGGTTGAACTTCAATAAATAAATAATTGAAAACGAGGTTTTGGTAATTGAAATCGTTTTTCAGTTTTTCTGTGTACATAATGATATATACATATACATATTAGGGTGGTGCCAATTGGAAGTTACTGATGTTTGCGAAGAAAAATGCAATTTTTTTAATTGTTCTCAAACTTTTTGTCCTGACCTATGAATATGAAATCATTCCTTTGCATGAAAAAATTATAAAAATCTGATAAAAGGATCTGTCTATTCTTTGGCCCAGCTTACTAAATATTGACCTCAGGATTCAAATTTTGAGAAATGATATCTTATAATGGACGAAGCGTTTATTTCATCATTATCTTATGTTTTTTTTATTAACGAAGGGGACGCCCTAATGTATATGTAAGTCCAATAAATTATTGTACCACATACTGTGTGTGTGTTCAATTGTGAATTACATAAAGGAAATGGAAATCTAAGTGTGTGTTTGTGTATAAGTGTATTCCTGTAATACATATACACATAGTAATATACAACAACAATAATACTTTATTAAAATTGAAATAACTGAATTACGTATACGCACTGTTTGATTATTGCATATGATGTAAAAGTGTTGTAACAGAATTAAAACACTATGTGTAGATTGTTGCATCTACATACATACATATGTATTTGTGTCACAAACAGAAATTTAAGCAAACTTAAATTTAATGTTAAGAAATAAAAGTAAAAAAAATTTAGTTATATTTTATATCGATAGTATTTCAAATGTAATCACTTACAAAGTGCACAACACATTTTAATATTAATGTATAACCTTTACCTCTCATAATATGCATATCTAATAGATTTACTTAAGTCATCCATATCCTAAGAACATACGACACATTTAGATTACAACAATTACCTACAACTAAAATGTGTTACACATTCACTCATAGATTTACATAATGTTAACAGTAAACTTAAAGAAATAAAATCCAGTATGTAACCTTAAATACCAGTGACCTTAAGCAATACCTTAAGTTAATGTTAATATCACTTTTTAATACCCACTGGTTATGAGTTGTATGCAATGCGGATGCCCCGCATTAGATAATGGTAACATACAAATAATATATTTTTTGTATTCCCCCTTTATTTCGAAAAATTAATGTTAACAACATGTATAACGTAAATGTTTACTCAAGTAAGGCAAGTAGGCACGACCTTAATGACAGACGATGCGGAAGTTCTAAAATTGAGCAAAAGTTCAATAAAATTGCAGTCAATTAGAAAATACTTATGGAGGAGAATATTAAAAAAATATTTCAAAAATTATTTGAAAAATGCTTTCTTTGGAGAAAATTTTAATCAACTGTTCTGTAGTTCAGTACTAGTTCAGTTCTAGTTCAGTTCTAGTTCAGTTCTAGTTCAGTTCTAGTTCAGTTCTAGTTCAGTTCTAGTTCAGTTCTAGTTCAGTTCTAGTTCAGTTCTAGTTCAGTTCTAGTTCAGTTCTAGTTCAGTTCTAGTTCAGTTCTAGTTCAGTTCTAGTTCAGTTCTAGTTCAGTTCTAGTTCAGTTCTAGTTCAGTTCTAGTTCAGTTCTAGTTCAGTTCTAGTTCAGTTCTAGTTCAGTTCTAGTTCAGTTCTAGTTCAGTTCTAGTTCAGTTCTAGTTCAGTTCTAGTTCAGTTCTAGTTCAGTTCTAGTTCAGTTCTAGTTCAGTTCTAGTTCAGTTCTAGTTCAGTTCTAGTTCAGTTCTAGTTCATTCTAGTTCAGTTCTAGTTCAGTTCTAGTTCAGTTCTAGTTCAGTTCTAGTTCAGTTCTAGTTCAGTTCTAGTTCAGTTCTAGTTCAGTTCTAGTTCAGTTCTAGTTCAGTTCTAGTTCAGTTCTAGTTCAGTTTAGTTCAGTTCTAGTTCAGTTCTAGTTCAGTTCTAATTCAGTTCTAGTTCAGTTCTAGTTCAGTTCTAGTTCAGTTCTAGTTCAGTTCTAGTTCAGTTCTAGTTCAGTTCTAGTTCAGTTCTAGTTCAGTTCTAGTTCAGTTCTAGTTCAGTTCTAGTTCAGTTCTAGTTCAGTTCTAGTTCAGTTCTAGTTCAGTTCTAGTTCAGTTCTAGTTCAGTTCTAGTTCAGTTCTAGTTCAGTTCTAGTTCAGTTCTAGTTCAGTTCTAGTTCAGTTCTAGTTCAGTTCTAGTTCAGTTCTAGTTCAGTTCTAGTTCAGTTCTAGTTCAGTTCTAGTTCAGTTCTAGTTCAGTTCTAGTTCAGTTCTAGATCAGTTCTAGATCAGATTTTTAATTTTTTTTTTTGTTTTAAATTTCGTTTTTTACCAAAATTTTCGATAAATTTTTACTTTAAGAATTCTTTATGTTTATTAAAGAACCTAATAAAATTTCTGCTCTTTTTGTTCATTTCAGGTAAGCTAATAAAACTCGGAATTTCAAAAGCCTTAAAGTAAGTTTAAATTACAAAAGTTTAAAATCTACGACAATGTAAAGAATAGTTTTCATCTAAATATATCACTTATATCTTAAACATTTTTATACTTATCGATCGCCCCGCCTATCTATTAAACTTTACCATTATTTTTTATTTTACTTTGCACTTGAAGAGTCCTCATTTTAATGTTTGCAATTAGCAATTATTCTTGTTTGTTGTTTTCTTAATTAATGTACTCGAACCACATTAAATGCATTGAAAATGAGAATATTGAAATAATGTTGTACAAAAGCCTTTATTCATTTACGGCAACCTACTGCCGTCCCCCTTTTCCACTGCTTTGTTAGTAGTTTATACTAGTAAAAGGGAAATCGTTTTTATTTTAATATCAATTACTGCCCTTTATCAATTTAAAACAGATTTCCTTCCGGCTTTTATACGAGTTTTTCCTCATGTTTAAATAAAAACAAAACGAGCTTTTGAATTGAAACAACTTAACAACCAATAATACTGTATATATGTTTGTAAAACCTTTTTTTAAAGTAATAAGTAAATGGGGTTGTGTGGTGGTGAAAAAGGATTTATCTTTAATTATAATTTAAAATTAATATTTAAGAGTGTGTTAGTGTGAGATAAACCTTTAAAAGGAAAACTGGATTAACTTACAAAATGGCAAAATTTCCGTTAAATTTTTTTTTCAAATCCAAAGAAAATCCTGATAAAACTAACATAAATTTTTGATAGAATCTATTAAACATTTTGTTTTAATATTTCTCTCTTTTTATTTTATAAAAATAGTTTCTTAATTAATAATGTTAATTGAATTTAAAAAAAAATATTCTGTTCTTTTACTACATTACAATGTTGTCCTTGCATTTCCATTATTATTTCAAACATTATCACTTTAGTCTCTTTTGCTAATTAACGTCATACGACAATTTCAATTACTCTCTCTGTTGACAGAGAGACAAAAACATATAGTGAGTAGTATAATTTATTAAATTAATTATTTAAAACATAAAGAGCTGACAAAATGTCATTGTTTGTTAATAAAGGACACTTTACTCATGAAAACAACTACACAAATTTAATAAAGGGAAATGGGCTGAATATTGTATGAAAAGCAATTTAAGTAAATTTATTTTTTATATTTATTTTCCCTTCTCAAAATTGTTAACTACAGATTATTGGAAAATTTAATAATTTTTTCTTCATTAAGCTGTTTATTAGTTAAGTAGGATTTCATGTTCAAAAAATAAGAAGAAATTTTTTCAAATAAGATTGACAGTTTTAAGGGTTTTAAAGCTATATATGTATGTTATTTAGACAAAAAGTAAAGTTAATTTAAGCTGTTTTGCATAGATTTTAAACAATTAACAATAAAAGTTCTAAGCAGAACTATAACTGATTATAAACAATTGAAATAACAGTTTGAAATGGCTTCAAACTATAACTGAAGTAAAACTGAACTAGAACTGAACTTGAACTAGAATTGAACTAGAACTGAACTAGAACTGAACTAGAACTGAACTAGAACTGAACTAGAACTGAACTAGGAACTGAACTAGAACTGAACTAGAACTGAACTAGAACTGAACTAGAACTGAACTAGAACTGAGAACTGAACTAGAACTGAACTAGAACTGAACTAGAACTGAACTAGAACTGAACTAGAACTGAACTAGAACTGAACTAGAACTGAACTAGACTGAACTAGAACTGAACTAGAAACTGAACTAGAACTGAACTAGAACTGAACTAGAACTGAACTAGAACTGAACTAGAACTGAACTAGAACGAACTAGAACTGAACTAGAACTGAACTAGAACTGAACTAGAACTGCACTAGAACTGAACTAGAACTGAACTAGAACTGAACTAGAACTGAACTAGAAATGAACTAGAACTGAACTAGAACTGAACTAGAACTGAACTAGAACTGAACTAGAACTGAACTAGAACTGAACTAGAAACTGAACTAGAACTGAACTAGAACTGAAACTAACTGAACTAGAACGAACTAGAACTGAACTAGAACTGAACTAGAACTACTAGAACGAACTAGAACTGAACTAGAACTGAACTAGAACTTAATTTGAACTGAATTAGATTTGAGGTTAAAGGATGTAGTAATTGGACAGAATTGAACAAGAATTCTATAGTTGTATGTATTTGTTATAATTTGTTTGTTGCTGTCTACTCAACTATCCTGGAAGTATTTTTTGCGTTTTATTATTAGTTTATTTTAATTGTTCACTAAATTATACAAAAATTATTATTCGCATTTAAAACTAAGATTTTTTTACATACAAATATCCACCATGGTCACTTTAACTGCACTTCAACTTTCAAGAGCCTTGAATAAAAATGTATCTGTATGTAGAAAAAAATAAGAAAAAAATCCCACTTTAACAGCCAAAATGGCATAAAATACGAAAAAAGTTAAAAAAATGAAAGTGAAGACAAAATGAAAAAAAAAACAACAACGACAATGAATGAAAAATCCTCTAGAGAAAACTTTAGTCAACAATGGAAAATTAAAATCACTGAATTTTAATTAATAGAAATGAACGTGCTGCTGCTCGCTATTCTTACTCAGAGGACTTTTTGTTGTTGTTTCTCTCTTTATATTTCTGTTGGCGGTAACTGAATGATAATAAAACTACTAAGGCAGCAGTTTACTCGTTTGAAAAAAGAAAAGAGTAAAGAACGTTTATTTGCACGCAAACTACTAGAAACAAAACTGAAATATTGCATACAATTTAAAAATAGAAACTCTTTGTAGTTATTTGTTGTTGTTAAAACTTAAAAGAAAAATACAAACAAACAATACAACAAAAAAGAGCAAAATATGTGATTTTCTTCTAGGAAAAATAATGCATTACGCTCATACCAACACATTAAATAAACACACATGCAGTTGTTTAGGGAAGAGGGAGTAAGTGGGGGAAGCAAAAACAAAAGTGAACAGCATTTAATTCCAATGACCTTGTAACAAAAACCTCACAAACACACACATAGAGATTTAGAACAATCACATGATCTTCCACATTAAAATGATGAGACTGAACACTATACGAAGCTGCTGCTGCTGGCTGTTGATGATGAATAAGTTTAAATGTGTATTTTTATGAAGTTTTTAACTTTTTTGTTGCTGTTGTTTTTTGGTATTTATTTTACCTTGGGTAAAAATATGGAATTTCCTCTTTTCATCAACATTTAATTGAACTAAAAAATGAAGAACGTTATGAATGCAACAATTTAACGTGTTATAATCGTGGGGAAGGAAATTAAAATTTTATTAAAGTTTTTGTGTTTTTGTTTAGCCAACTAAGTAGTTTATGTGGTGTAGTTGAGGGGAAACAATTTTATTGTAAAGTTTGAGCTTAATTAGTATTTTATACAGAGATTTCAAGTAAAAGCTTTAATTAATGTTTTAAAGTGTTTAAGTTAGGTCATATTAGGTTCTTCTTTAATGCCATTATAGAATTTTAATCATAATTTTAAATAAAAGTGGGACAGATATTATGATGGTTATTACATGCTGCTAGATTACAGAAACGTTTCCCTTAGAGCGAAAGATATGTATCTGCTATTGTACTATACCCTCAAAAGGGACAACTCTTTAACTGAAACAGTTGGGGATCGTATATACCCGAAAGAGTAAATATGTATGGATTGGATCTGCTCTGCGAATACCCTATGACAATCCTATGTATCATCGATTGACAAATCGTTTAGCAAAATAAGACATATATCATATAACCAGAATAACTGGAAATCTTTTGGAAAAACCTTAAGCTCCTAAAATGAAGTATGGACTTAATAATAATCCAGATCTTCAAGATCATTAAAGCACAAAAATACATATCTAATGCAAAAGAAGTACTAGAGAGTAATGTACATGTGAATGTTGCACAACCCAGACAAATACAAATTAAAACAAGATGCTAAATCTTTATCAATGATCATCATAGAATATATTCAGGAATCAGAATATAAATACATTTTGGATCTACGACCAATATACCCAAATCCTTCCGTTAATGTTCTATCATATCATTAACTGACAGACAGACGGACGGGCTGACAGACAAAGCTAATAGAATCTATTAAGAGCGCGGTATATTTTATTTCCTATCATGTTTTGAACTGATAGACAGACAGATCTAGATTGCCTTAGAATCTATTAAGAGCCCAGAATATGCTTTTTACAACCAATATTTCTACTTCTAGCTCCTCATGTTTATGGATGATAGATAGACGGACGGATTGACAGAGCGAAATCGTCTTAGAATCTATTAAGAGCACAGTATATCTCCAATATATCTAACTCTAATTTCTCCCGTTTATGTCCTATCATGTTTTGAACTGATAGACAGACAGAGCTCTAGATCGTCTTAGAATCTATTAAGAGCGAAGAATAAATGCTTTTTACCACCAATATTTCTACTTTTAGCTCCTCATGTTTAGGTCCTATCTTGTTTTTACTGACAGATGATAGACAGAGCTGGATCGTATTGGAATCTATTAATCTTTTTGGTATACGACCAACATCTCTAACTCCTCCCGTTTAGATCCTATCCTGTTTTCAACTGACAGACAGATGGACAAACGGACATACATAGTTATATCAGCTTAGAATCTATTAAAGACCTAAAATACATACTTTATGGATTTACAACCATAAGCAAAAATTATAAAAAAAATCTACAGTACGTATGAGTATTATTAACGTATAAAATATCACTAATATGTACTCCATGCAAGAGTTGAACCAAAATCTATTCTTATTTAAAATTTTACTATTTTTATCATTACTTTCAACATGCTCACTGTATGAACCAAAATCGGACTACTAATTGTAATGAGTTTCGATCCATACCCCTTATATAAGTTCCCATACAGAAAATCACTTTAACGCTAATTAAAGGCTTTTAAAATGGGAGTATAGCGATGAAATGAGGCATATAAGGATCGGTTCATAATTGATCCTACACCCCCCAATGAGGTCCCCTGTAGAAAATTACTTTATCGCTAATTGCAAGCTTATAAATACAAGTAAAGTAATGAAATTCTAAATGAACTACTTCTATATGGAAAGCAAATCTTCCTAATGTTTAGATCCTAGTCTGTTTTCAACTAATAGACGGATAGACATAAGGAGGGACAGAGTTATATTATCTTTGAATCTATTAAGAACCTAGAATACACATTTTTTAGTTCTACAAACATAAGCAAATATCATTAAAATAAGGCTACAGTGCGTATGAGTATTATTGTCATATAAAATATCACTAATACGTACCCCTACAAGAATTGAACTAAAATCTAATTTTATTTAAAAAAACTTTATTATTTTTATTTTTTATCGCTTATAATATGCTCATGCGAAATACTATTTTTCCATTTATAGCATTTTAAATCCGATTTAAATTTATGAAATATGTTTTTTCTAACCTCATTTTCAATATATGCAACCACATATTTCTCAGTTAAACACTCCACTTGCAAACACATGTACGCAATCAGAATAAATAGATTTAAAAACATAGATGCTGCTATGCTGTGCACTAATCCATAGAACATTATACAAGTGACGATTAGCCAGGGATGAACATGGAATGCATGCATTAAATATGAAGGAAGATAGGACAGTACATGTATGTACTTATGTATACTGAAGCAATTTTCCAGTTTAGCACATATGATAAAAATGATAAAAATGTTTATACTTTAGACGAAGAATTTACTGAGGGGTATTAAAGAAACTATAAAGAATTTATAATATTAAGTTTATAGATTTAGTTATAAAGAATTTAAGAATTTCAAAAGGAATTTTAAAAAACTTGGTATTTTTATAGTTTTTTAATATGAAAATAGCAACTAGCTTTATGAAGAAAACAAAAAAAAAAAAAAAATTGTTCAAGTTTTTCTTTAACACATTTTTTGATTAAAATTGACATATTAGAACAACCTTTATCACTTTTCATTAAAATTAAACATTTAACATGTTTTTACAAAAGATACTTTTAGTTAAATTTAATAAATGTATCTAAAGAAACCATTAGCAAGATATAAAATTAGTATGCCATTTGTCATATCTGCTGTAAAATTATATTCGTGTGTGTTCCACACAAAACTATGACCATCAACAAGGTTCATTGCTCTGTGAAACGTGTACTTCCTTTCTTACTCTACGTTACGATTTCAGTAATAAAAGGTAATTTATCTATGTGCTCAGAGTGTCTGTTTTCTGTTTGTAAACATGAAACTACAAGCAGAAATTCACCAACAAATACAATAAACTAAACACACGCTTACATACACTGACAGAAAACAAAAACACAAAAAAGTAAAAACAAACTATTAAAATAAACAAACACCCAGAACAATGGTTAGCGTTTTCTATACATATATAAAAAAGAGTGGCATTAATGAGTGACTGATTCATCATCGCAAAGCCCAAAAGGCAGAACTAAGAATCATATATATGGGCAATTTCGTGTCAAGTGACCCAACTATTAAAATCGATGTCTCCCGATTTGGATGAAATGCACCACACAAATTTTCAGCGCTATTGGTCAAGAGCTACCGGAAGTTAGAAGCGGGTCAAAGTTATTTTTTCATTGTCTTCCAATTTTTTTTTTCAAAATTTAAAAAATAAAAATTTTTTGCTCAGATGAAAGCTTATACAATTTCCTTTGAGGGCTTATAGTCCCATTAAGAGCTTTGTTGGTTACTTAGTCTTAGTTAGTAGTTAGTTACTTAGTCTTAATAGTTAGTTAGTTAGTTAGTTAGTTAGTTAGTTAGTTTAGTTAGTTAGTTAGTTAGTTAGTTAGTTAGTAGTTAGTTAGTTAGTTAGTTAGTTAGTTTAGTTATTTAGTTAGTTAGTTAGTTAGTTATTAGTTAGTTAGTTAGTTAGTTAGTTAGTTAGTAGTTAGTTAGTTAGTTAGTTAGTTAGTTAGTAGTTAGTAGTTAGTTAGTAGTTAGTTAGTTAGTTAGTTAGTAGTTAGTTAGTTAGTAGTTAGTTAGTTAGTTAGTTAGTTAGTTAGTTAGTTAGTTAGTTAGTTAGTAGTTAGTTAGTTAGTTAGTTAGTTAGTTAGTTAGTTAGTTAGTTAGTTAGTTAGTTAGTTAGTTAGTTAGTAGTTAGTTAGTTAGTTAGTTAGTTAGTTAGTTAGTTAGTTAGTTAGTTAGTTAGTTAGTTAGTTAGTTAGTTAGTTAGTTAGTTAGTTAGTTAGTTAGTTAGTTAGTTAGTTAGTTAGTTAGTTAGTTAGTTAGTTAGTAGTTAGTTAGTTAGTTAGGTAGTTAGTTAGTTAGTTAGTTAGTTAGTTAGTTAGTTAGTTAGTTAGTTAGTTAGTTAGTCGTTAGTTAGTTAGTTAGTTAGTAGTTAGTTAGTTAGTTAGTTAGGTTAGTTAGTTAGTTAGTTAGTTAGTTAGTTAGTTAGTTAGTTAGTTAGTTAGTTAGTTAGTTAGTTAGTTAGTTAGTTAGTTAGTTAGTTAGTTAGTTAGTTAGTTAGTAGTTAGTTAGTTAGTTAGTTAGTTAGTTAGTTAGTTAGTAGTAGTTAGTTAGTTAGTTAGTTAGTTAGTTAGTTAGTTAGTAGTTAGTTAGTTAGTTAGTAGTTAGTTAGTTAGTTAGTTAGTTAGTTAGTTAGTTAGTTAGTTAGTTAGTTAGTTAGTTAGTTAGTTAGTTAGTTAGTAGTTAGTTAGTTAGTTAGTTAGTTAGTTAGTTAGTTAGTTAGTTAGTTAGTAGTTAGTTAGTTAGTTAGTTAGTTAGTTAGTTAGTTAGTTAGTTAGTTAGTTAGTTAGTTAGTAGTAGTTAGTTAGTAGTTAGTTAGTTAGTAGTTAGTTAGTTAGTAGTTAGTTAGTTAGTTAGTTAGTTAGTTAGTTAGTTAGTTAGTTAGTTAGTTAGTTAGTTAGTTAGTTAGTTAGTTAGTTAGTTAGTAGTAGTTAGTAGTTAGTTAGTTAGTTAGTTAGTTAGTTAGTTAGTTAGTTAGTTAGTTAGTTAGTAGTTAGTTAGTTAGTTAGTTAGTTAGTTAGTTAGTTAGTTAGTTAGTTAGTTAGTTAGTTAGTTAGTTAGTTAGTTAGTAGTTAGTTAGTTAGTTAGTTAGTTAGTTAGTTAGTTAGTTAGTTAGTTAGTTAGTAGTTTAGTTAGTTAGTTAGTAGTTAGTTAGTTAGTTAGTTAGTTAGTTAGTTAGTTAGTTAGTTAGTTAGTTAGTTAGTAGTTAGTTAGTTAGTTAGTTAGTTAGTTAGTTAGTAGTTAGTTAGTTAGTTAGTTAGTTAGTTAGTTAGTTAGTTAGTTAGTTAGTTAGTTAGTTAGTTAGTAGTTAGTTAGTTAGTTAGTTAGTAGTTAGTTAGTTAGTAGTTAGTTAGTTAGTTAGTTAGTTAGTTAGTAGTAGTTAGTTAGTTAGTTAGTTAGTTAGTTAGTTAGTTAGTTAGTTAGTTAGTTAGTTAGTTAGTTAGTTAGTTAGTTAGTTAGTTAGTTAGTTAGTTAGTTAGTTAGTTAGTTAGTAGTTAGTTAGTTAGTTAGTAGTTAGTTAGTTAGTTAGTTAGTTAGTTAGTTAGTTAGTTAGTTAGTTAGTTAGTTAGTTAGTTAGTTAGTAGTTAGTCAGTTAGTTAGTTAGTTAGTTAGTTAGTTAGTTAGTTCGTTAGTTAACTCTCTGCTTTTCATTCTTCCTATGACTTTTCTTAAGCTGCGGACCAAACCGGGTACGCTAGTAACATATAAACAATCTCATTTACATACACACATACATATTTAAAATGCAGGTTGTTCCCACTTTCTATTCCTTCCTGTACCTATCCTTCTTACTCCCCATATGCATATTTTTTTAGATTATTTTTACGAAATGTTTGTATCTGATACAACAAATATATGAATAACGTTATACAATGAACCCACAACAACAAGAAAATACAACAACACTAGAATAATAATAACAGGCATTTGAAATTTGTACCTTTTTCCTATTCATTTTTCATTTTGTGGTTTTTAAAAATTTTATTCATTCATTCTCTGCTCATTCAACCAACGAAGCAACCAAATTACTTAGTCGGTCTGAGATAGTTTTCATATTTAAACATGCATATGTATGTATGTACTATAAGCTTCTACTCTTATACATATGAACATATGTATATATATATAAGGACTGCCCTAAAAGTAAGACAATTTGTCCACAAAAAGTGATGCTCTATCCTAGACAACATATAGAAAGTTCTTCTGGACAACTTTTCTATAGAAAATTTTGTTTTAGTCTAGTTCTTAAGTCTAGACAACTTTTCTATAAAAAATTAGCCAAAGTCTAGGCAATTTGTCCGCCATTTATATTTTATATACTATTTAGTCTGAACAACTTATTTTGTTATTTTGCAATTTGAGAAAAATCATCTCCTAATATTGACCCACTGTTTTGTTTACCTATCTAGACTTACTATGTGTGGGAGCAATAGTGTGTTCACTATTTATATGTTTAGTACAACTTAAATAGTTTTACAAAATTTTTTCATGTTTTATGATTCTTGTTTTATTTACAAGTATTTTTTAAAGGAATTATGATTACTTTTCTGAAGTTAAATTTAAAATGTTTTTATTGTTTTGTTAGAAATTTTACAAATAGTTGCACATTCGTTGCAGTTTGAATTTTATGATAGGTTTTTATAAAAGGGAGAAAACACATAAATTTAAATCCAGAAATATTATAATAAAGAAAATTAAAGTTATATATTTTACTGCTTCAAAAAATACTTAGAAGAGGCTAGTATTATAAAGATACGAATTATAATAAACTTTTCTTTCTGAATTTCAAAGTTTCAAGTATAAGTTTTATAATATATTAAATTTAGTTTAATACCATATTTATCAATTTCGTTGGTTTAAGCTTTTTTTTAGCAAAGTGTAAAAATAAACTTTTTCTTATCACTTAATCCGTTAAATAAGGTTTTAAGTAAAACTTTTTGTTGCAAGTAAACCAAAACGTGTGTCAAACATCAATTTGCCCAACTGACGTCAATCTGTTTCATCATCAATATTGTCAATGTCGTCAGTCAACTCCTATCAATATAAAGACCAAAATTATTTTTGAATTTATTTTTTATTTCGTTTCTTAGTTTTACATAACATTTCTTACGAATGTGTAGATACAATGGAAAAAAGTTAAAATTGCGAAATAATACAAATACTTGGAAATTTATGTAATTTATTGTACCAAATACTTTATAATTTAAAATTTATAAAAATAGAAAATTTGAACAATAAAATATAATTTTTCTCTGAGAAAATTTGCTCTGGTTTAAACAACTTTTCTATAGAAAAAGTTGCTTTAGTCTAGACAACTTTTCTATAGAGAAAGTTGCTCTTGTATAGACAACTTTCCTATAGAAAAAGTTGCTCTAGTCTAGACAACTTTTCCGTAGAAAAAGTTGCTCTAGTCTAGACAACTTTTCTATAGAAAAAGTAGCTCTAGTCTAGACAGCTTTTCTATACAAACTGTTCCTCTAGTCTAGAAAAAGTTGCTCTCTTCTAGATAACTTTTTTATAGAAAATGTTGCTCTCTTCTAAACAACTTTTCTAGTGAGAAAGTTGCTCTAGTCTAGAACACTTTTATATAGAAAAAGTTGCACTAGTCTAGACAACTTTTCTATAGAAAAAGTTTCTCTAGTCTAGACAACTTTTCTATAGAAAAAGTTGCTCTCGTGTTGACAATTATTCTAACGAAAAAGTCTAGAAAAAGTTGCTCTCTTCTAGATAACTTTTTTATAGAAAATGTTGCTCTCTTCTAAACAACTTTTCTAGTGAGAAAGTTGCTCTAGTCTAGAACACTTTTATATAGAAAAAGTTGCACTAGTCTAGACAACTTTTCTATAGAAAAAGTTTCTCTAGTCTAGACAACTTTTCTATAGAAAAAGTTGCTCTCGTGTTGACAATTATTCTAACGAAAAAGTTGCTCTAGTCTAGACAGCTTTTCTATAGAAAAAGTTGCTCTAGTCTGTACAACTTTTCTATAGAGAAAGTTGCTCTTGTATAGACAACTTTCCTATAGAAAAAGTTGCTCTAGTATAGACAACTTTTCCGTAGAAAAAGTTGCTCTAGTCTAGACAACTTTTCTATAGAAAAAGTAGCTCTAGTCTAGACAGCTTTTCTATGCAAACTGTTCCTCTAGTCTAGACAGCTTTTCTATAGACAAATTTGCTCTAGTCTGGACAACTTTTTCATAGAAAAACTTGCTATAGTCTATACAACTTTTCTATACAAAAAGTTGCTCTCGTCTAAACAACTTTCCTATAGAAAAAGTTGCCCTCGTCTTGCTCTAATCTAGACAACTTTCCTATAGAAAAAGTTGCTCTAGTCTATAGAACTTTTTTATAGAAACAGATGTTCTAATCTTGACAACTTTACAAATAGAAAAAGTTGCTCTCGTGTTGACATTTATTCTAACGAAAAAGTTGCTCTAGTCTAGGCAGCTTTTATATAGAAAAAGTTGATCTAGTCTATACAATTTTTCTATAAAAAAGATGCTCTTGTATAGACAACTTTCCTATAGAAAAAGTTGCTCTAGTCTAGACAACTTTTCCATAGAAAAAGTTGCTCTAGTCTAGACAACTTTTCTATAGAAAAAGTAACTCTAGTCTAGACAGCTTTTCTATACAAACTGTTCCTCTAGTCTAGACAGCTTTTCTATAGAAAAATTTGTTCTAGTCTGGACAACTTTTCCATAGAAAAACTTGCTCTAGTCTAGACAATTTTTCTATAGATAAAGTTGCTCTAGTCTTGACAACTTTTCTACAACTTTCTATAAAAAAAATTACAAACTCTAAAATGTAAATAAATATGTTAATCCCTTTATATAAAATCTCCTTTTAAAAATTTTCCTTAAGAACTCTTTTAAAACAGAACTTATCTTAATTCCCATTGCTAAAACTTATATAAATATATAAATTTATTTACTAACAATTCCAATAAATATTAAATAAACACTTACCAGTAACCAGTAGTTTACAAAGCCTCTCCTGCTGCAAAATAATAACAATAAAAATATAAAATAAACTTTTAGTAAAGATATTTGCATTATAAAATAAACAATATTTGCCTGACACTTTATGGTTTAAAATTTGCTACATAGAAATTTAATTTTATTTAGTTTATAGTATGACATAAAAATAAAACTTTATGACAGACAAATTGCATTTTTTATTCGACTCTAAAGTAAAATAAGAATATATTTTGCATATTTATTTATTAAGAAAAGCAAATAAATTAAAACTAAATAAGTAATAAATGTAGTTTTATAAACATTAAATTAAATTTGAATTTCCAGAAAATTGCTTTACATAAGCAAACGTATGATTTATTTGGAATTCAGCAACAATAATCATACGCTGTGTTTTAATAACATATAAAATTATGAACTTTTAACTAGTTTCTAACTAACATGAAATTCAAATTACTTCCTAAGATATATTAACTAAATTGTTGCATTATTCGTTTTACCAGAAAATGTGTTTTTCTTTTAATTATTCCTTTTTTGTTGTGTGTTGAACATTGTTATAGAAATCACTTTGTAAAGTTTTAATAACTTTTATTTAAGTTAACAATTTCGTATATGCTTTTTAGCTTTATCTTTATTTTTTCCACAATTTATAACTTTAAAATGTTTGGAATTTTGTTAACAATGCAACAGCAACTATGTTTGTATTTAGTGTATAAAGTAGACAACTATATTGCAGCATTAACTATAAAATGTTATTATGTCGTCACCATAATAGTGATGTTAACTTTGTATTAGTTTTTACACAGGAGATGATTTAAATAAAGGCACTTTTCTATAGAATATTACAGATATGTTTTCTATAGAAAATGATGCTCTATTCCAGACAACATCTCTATAAAAAAAGTTGCTCTAGTCTAGACAACTTTTCTATAGAAAAATTTGCTACAGTCTAGACAACTTTTCTATAGAAAAAGTTGCTCTAAGCTAGACAACTTTTCTACAGAAAAATTTGCTCTATTCTAAACAACTTTTCTATAGAAAAAGTTGCTCTAAGCTAGACAACTTTTCTATAGAAAAAAAAAAACTGCTCTAGTCCAGACAACTTTTCTATGGAAAAAGCTGCTCTATTCTAGACAATTTTTCTATAGAAAAAGTTGCTCTAGTCTACTCAACATTTCTATATAGAAAAAGTTGCTCTAGTCTTGACAACTTTTCTATAGAAAAAGTTGCTCTAGTCTTGACAACTTTTCTATAGAAAAAGCTGCTCTATTCTAGACAACTTTTCTATAGAAAAAGTTTCTCTAATCTATAACTTTTTTATAGACAACGTTGCTCTAGTCTAGACAACTTTTCTATAGAAAAATTTGCTCTAGTCTTGACAACTTTTCTATAGAAAAAGTTGCTCTAGTCTAGACAACTTTTCTATAGAAAAAGTTGCTCTTGTCTAGACAACTTTTCTATAGAAAAAGTTGCTCTAGTCTAGACAACTTTTCTATAGAAAAAGTTGCTCTAGTCAAGACAACTTTTCTATAGAAAAAGTTGCTCTAGTCTAAACAACTTTTCTATAGAAAAAGTTGCTCTAGTCTAGACAACTGTTCTATAGAAAAAGTTGCTCTAGTCTAGACAACTTTTCTACAGAAAAAGTTGCTCTAGTATAGACAACTTTTCTTTAGAAAAAGTTGCTCTAGTCTATACAATTTTTCTATAGAAAAAGTTGCTCTAGTCTAGACAACTTTTCTGTAGAAAAATTTGCTCTAGTCTAGACAACTTTTCTATAGAAAAAGTTGCTCTAGTCAAGACAACTTTTCTATAGAAAAAGATGCTCTAGTCTAAACAACTTTTCTATAGAAAAAGTTGCTCTAGTCTAAACAACTTTTCTATAGAAAAAGTTGCTCTAGTCTAAACAACTTTTCTATAGAAAAAGTTGCTCTAGTCTAAACAACTTTTCTATAGAAAAAGTTGCTCTAGTCTAAACAACTTTTATATAGAAAAAGTTGCTCTAGTCTAGACAACTTTTCTATAGAAAAGGTTTCTCTAGTCTAGACAACTTTTCTATAGAAAAGGTTTCTCTAGTCTAGACAACTTTTCTATAGAAAAAGTTCCTCTTGTCTAGACAACTTTTCTATAGAAAAAGTTGCTCTAGTCTAGACAACTTTTCTATAGAAAAAGTTGCTCTAGTCTAGACAACTTTTCTATAGAAAAAGTTGCCCTAGTCTAGACAACTTTTCTATAGAAAAAGTTGCTCTAGTCTAGACAACTTTTATATAGAAAAAGTTGCTCTAGTCTAGACAACTTTTCTATAGAAAAAGTTGCTCTAGTCTAGACAACTTTTATATAGAAAAATTGCTCTAGTCTAGACAACTTTTCTATAGGAAAAATTGCTCTAGTCTAGACAACTTTTCTATAGGAAAAGTTGCTCTAGTCTAGACAACTTTTCTATAGAAAAAGTTGCTCTAGTCTAGACAACTTTTCTATAGAAAAAGTTGCTCTAGTCTAGACCACTTTTATATAGAAAAAGTTGCTCTAGTCTAAACAACTTTTCTATAGAAAAAGATGCTCTAGTCTAGACAACTTTTCTATAGAAAAAATTGCTCTAATTTATAACTTTTTTATAGAAAAATTTTCTCTATTATTTTGTCTTTAATAAAATTTCCTTTAGTGTTACCACATATCGTGCTGTACTTGGCATAAAACTACTTTCATATGAGACATTTTAAGATGTTTTTTTTTATTATTTCGTAAAGTAGTAAAACCAACTCTTTTAGCCAAATACGATAGTGACAAAAGCAAATAGTTACAAAGTTGTTGTTGAGCAAATATTATCATGGCTTCTAAAAACTTGAAGAAAATTGCAAACGAAGAAAGGGTTTTTCAGAATTATTATATTTGTGTAAAACCTAATAACAGTGGGATTTTTCTCATACTATAACCATAATGTCATTTCATTGTAGAAAAATAATAAAAATTTATAGAAATCTACTCGTAATACATGCAATGATTTAGGTTTTTTTTCATTTAATAATTTGATATTAGCTTAACGAGATGTGAGTGTGTTGGCAATATGAACAAATGCTAAAAACTAACATTTGACATTATAAACTTTTTTCTCTTGTTGTTGCTGTTGCTATTTTTTTCATAATTATTTAAAAAAACCAACTCTGCATGATTACAATAAAATGCTGTATTTTTAGTTTCTATTGTTTGTTAATCTTTAAATCTTGCATTGTGCTAAATACTAGGAAGAAAATATTCTAAAATATGAAATCATTGTTATACATTTTACGTCATTAATGTTTAATAAAATCGATAAATGAGTTTTTTTTTCCATATGATTTGTATTATATTTTTATTTTTATTATTATTTTTGTTATTTCTATTAGCATTAGACAAAATATGTGTAGACGTAAGTCTATATAAAATCATTTATTATTTATACGTAGAAAAATAACATATGACGTATGATGAATTGAGATAAAATATTAATCATACGTTCAATTTGTGTTAATAAAAGCAGAGAAAGTTGTTTGTTGTTATAGTGTGGGTATACATTAACGTATTTGAAGGCGGTTAAAGTGTCAAAGATAATTTTATATTAATGTATATAAAAATGTATGTACATAAATAATATAATTTGATATTTATCTTGATTATGTCTGAAATATAAAAATTAATCAAATTACAATGTTTTAAAAGTTATTTGATTTATTTTTTTATTTTTATCATTCACATTCTCATGAATTAAAAATTACTCTAGTCTAGGTAACTTTTCTATAAAAATGGTTGCTCTAATGTAGAAAACTTTTCAATACAAAAAGTTGCTCTAGTCTGGACATCTTTTCTATAGAAAAAGTTGCTCTAGTCTAAAAAACGTTTCTATAGAAAAAGTTGCTCTAGTCTAGACAAATTTGCAATAGAAAAAGTTGCTCTAGTCAAGACAACTTTTCTATAAAAAAGTTGCTCTAGTCAAGACAACTTTTCTATAGAAAAAGTTGCTCTAGTCTGATCAACTTTTCTATAGAAAAAGTTGTTCTAGTGTAGACATATTTTCTATAGAAAAAGTTGCTCTAGTCTAGACTACTTTTCTATAGAACAAGTTGCTCTAGTCCAGACAACTTTTCTATAGAAAAAGTTGTTCTAATCTAGACAACTTTTCTATAAAAAAAAGTTGCTCTAGTCAAGCCAAGTTTTTATAGAAAATATGACTCTTGTCTACATTTAAAATTTTTCTATAAAATAGTTGCTCTAGTCTAGGCAACTTTTCTATAGAAACGTTGGTTTAGTCTAGACAACTTTTCTATAGAAAAAGTTGCTTTAATCAGGATCACTTGTCTATAGAAATGTTTGCTCTAGTCTAGACAACTTTTCTATAGAAAAAGTAGATCTAGTCTAGACATCTTTTCTACAGAAAAAGTTGCTCTAGTCTAGACAATATTTGTATAGAAAAAGTTGCTCTATTCTAGACATCTTTTCTATAGAAAAAGTTACTCTAGTCTAGACAACTTTTCTATAGAAAAAATAGCTCTAGTCTAGACAATATTTCTATAAAAAAAAATTTGCTCTAGTCTAGACCACTTTTCTACAGAAGAAGTTGCTCTAGTCTAGACCACTTTTCTATAGAAAAAGTTGCTCTAGTCTAAACCACTTTCCTATAGAAAAAGTTGCTCTAGTCTAGACAATTTTTCTATAGAAAAAGTTGCTCTAATCTGGAAAACTTTTACGTACAAATAGCTGCTCTACTCCGGAAACATTTTCTATAGAAAAAGTGACACTAGATTCTAAACAACTTTTCTCATATTTCTCATACGCTCATAAACCTACATTTTATATGAGATAGAAACAATTTTGTATGAAATTCTATTATGTTTCTGTATTAGGATTTTTTAATAGAAAAATTTATTGATTTCAATGTTTTGTTATAAAAGACCTTGTTAAAGTATGATTAATTTTCAATAATTCTCATATTACTCATACGTTCTTCTACTTTTCTTTAGAAATTGTTCATTTATAAAAATCAAAAAAGAAAAAACTTTTCCCATTAAGATTATTATTTAAGTCGTTACTTATGAAGAGAAAACTTTATTTTGATTATTTTATAAAATAAAAGTTTTTTAATGGCACAAATGAACACAATGATTGGCAGACAGAGTCAAGTTTTGATAAACTTAATATGACAGAGAAATTTAAAGGGAACAATAAATAAGTTGTTGTTTAATTAATTGAGGTCAAATTTCAAATTTGGTCTGTTTTAGTTTTTTTTTTTAGAAAATTTATTGAGAAATTGTAGATTGTTTCTGAGTTATTTTTAAAGTCAAAAGTGGTAATCTCTAAGAATGGCAATAAATTTACAACTAGTCTTGACAACTTTTCTATAGAAAAAGTTGCTCCAGTCTTGACAACTTTTCTATAGAAAAAGTTGCTCCAGTCTTGACAACTTTTCTATAGAAAAAGTTGCTCCAGTCTTGACAACTTTTCTATAGAAAAAGTTTAATAAAATTGAGATTCAGTGAAGATCAAATGATAATTTCAAATTGGTATTTTGTATAAGATATTTTGTTTAATATCAAACAAATTCGTTGTATTCATACTGCCTCTATTTGAATTTCATTGTTTATTTTAATTAAAAACAACTTTTCTATAGAAAAAGTTGCTCCAGTCTTGACAACTTTTCTATAGAAAAAGTTTAATAAAATTGAGATTCAGTGAAGATCAAATGATAATTTCAAATTGGTATTTTGTATAAGATATTTTGTTTAATATCAAACAAATTCGTTGTATTCATACTGCCTCTATTTGAATTTCATTGTTTATTTTAATTAAAAACCTCCCCCTCTTCTTAACTTCTAAAAAAAAGTAATTTGTTTCAAAATCTCTCCTTAAGAAATTGTAAATTTCAATTAACTTTTTAGACAACATAAAGTCAACATACCTTGAACATGTATTCATTGTTATTGTGCATTCATTCATTCATTCATTCATTCATTTTGCTCTAATTTCATTTTAAATTTATGTGTTTTTCTAATTGAAATAAATAACAATTTTCTTATCAAAAAACCTAATTAAATTTCCATTTTGTTGATTTTGGATTTTTACCCTTAAGAATATAGAAACGAAAAAGGTAAATTGCATTATATATAAATCTTAAAAATACTTAATTTTCAAACTAAAAATGCCATTAAAACGAAAGTCATAGAAATCAATTACTGAAATATTGCAATTACCAAAAAGAGACAAAATAAGAAAAAAATAGAGCAACAAATAAAATTTCAAAGAAAAAACTTTGATTTATATACACAAAATGTGTATTTTTTAGAACAACAAAAAAATCAAGGGATGTTATTTGTGGCTTTAAATATAGATACAAACTTTAGAAACGCAGACACATATATACACAATTAGATAATACAAATACCAATACATAAAATTGGTAACATTTTCTATGTATGACCAAAGCACTTATACAAACGCAAACAAAAATAGAAAAAAAAATCTACTGGTAGTGGGTCAAGATGACATCATGTGATGCCCTATAAAAAATTTTGTGTAGAAATGTGTTCACTTTTTTCCGGATTTATTTGTATAGTTTATTTATAGCTCTATTAATAAAAAATTATGATTTATTTGTGGCAAAAATATAAATAAACTTAAAAATTACTTCCGTTTCAAAATACTTTAAATATTTCTTTAGAAAATCTTTAATTTGTTATTTATTTAAGCTAAATTTGAAACCTACCACACTTTATATCACTCAGTCTATGCAAATTAAGTACCATTTAAAATCGTTTGTTTTTCAACTTTAACTCTCTTTCATTTCCTTTCGTACTCTTTTGCAAATGGCATCATAGGACATTGTGCTGTTTTTGTTATTTTGAAGTAGAATTTGGAATTCATATAAAAGGCATCTAAATAAAAACCATGTACACAGTTGAGTTATTTGTGTATGGATTTATTTAAAGAATTGAGGGATAAACTGAAAATCAGAAAAAGGAACACAACAACAAATACAAAAAAAAAAAAAATGCCAAAAAGAAATGTTAAATAATAAAGGAGATTAAAAGAACAAGTGTTGTAAGAAAAAGTTGAGTACAAAAACGAAAAATTGAATGAAACTATAACGAGATCCAAGCTATACTATAGGTTAGACAGTAGACCAGACTATAGACTATAGACTAGACTATAGACTAGACTATAGGCTAGACTATAGACTAGACTATAGACTAGACTATAGACTAGACTATAGACTAGACTATAGACTAGACTATAGACTAGACTATAGACTAGACTATAGACTAGACTATAGACTAGACTATAGACTAGACTATAGACTAGACTATAGACTAGACTATAGACTAGACTATAGACTAGACTATAGACTAGACTATAGACTAGACTATAGACTAGACTATGGACTAGACTATAGACTAGACTATAGACTAGACTATAGACTAGACTATGAACTAGACTATAGACTAGACTATAGACTAGACTGTAGACTAGACTATAGACTAGACTAAAGACTAGACTATAGACTAGACTATAGACTAGACTATAGACTAGACTATAGACTAGACTATAGACTAGACTAGACTAGACTAGACTATAGACTAGACTATAGACTAGACTATAGACTAGACTATAGACTAGACTATAGACTAGACTATAGACTAGACTATAGACTAGACTATAGACTAGACTATAGACTAGACTATAGACTAGACTATAGACTAGACTATAGACTAGACTATAGACTAGACTATAGACTAGACTATAGACTAGACTATAGACTAGACTATAGACTAGACTATAGACTAGACTATAGACTAGACTATAGACTAGACTATAGACTAGACTATAGACTAGACTATAGACTAGACTATAGACTGGACTATAGACTAGAACTATAGACTAGACTATAGACTAGACTATAGACTAGACTATAGACTAGACTATAGACTAGACTATAGACTAGACTATAGACTAGACTATAGACTAGACTATAGACTAGACTATAGACTAGACTATAGACTAGACTATAGACTAGACTATAGACTAGACTATAGACTAGACTATAGACTAGACTATAGACTAGACTATATAGACTAGACTATAGGACTAGACTATAGACTAGACTATAGACTAGGACTATAGACTAGACTATAGACTAGACTATAGACTAGACTATAGACTAGACTATAGACTAGACTATAGGACTAGACTATAGACTAGACTATAGACTAGACTATAGACTAGACTATAGACTAGACTATAGACTAGACTATAGACTAGACTATAGACTAGACTATAGACTAGACTATAGACTAGACTATAGACTAGACTATAGACTAGACTATAGACTAGACTATAGACTAGACTATAGACTAGACTATAGACTAGGACTATAGACTAGGACTATAGACTAGACTATAGACTAGACTATAGACTAGACTTATAGACTAGACTATAGACTAGACTATAGACTAGACTATAGACTAGACTATAGACTAGACTATAGACTAGACTATAGACTAGACTATAGACTAGACTATAGACTAGACTATAGACTAGACTATAGACTAGACTATAGACTAGGACTATAGGACTAGACTATAGACTATACTATAGACTAGACTATAGACTAGACTATAGACTAGACTATAGACTAGACTATAGACTAGACTATAGACTAGACTATAGACTAGACTATAGACTAGACTATAGACTAGACTATAGACTAGACTATAGACTAGACTATAGACTAGACTATAGACTAGACTATAGACTATACTAGAGACTAGACTATAGACTAGACTATAGACTAGACTATAGACTAGACTATAGACTAGACTATAGACTAGACTATAGACTAGACTATAGACTAGACTATAGACTAGACTATAGACTAGACTATAGACTAGACTATAGACTAGACTATAGACTAGACTATAGACTAGACTATAGACTAGACTATAGACTAGACTATAGACTAGACTATAGACTAGACTATAGACTAGACTATAGACTAGACTATAGACTAGACTATAGACTAGACTATAGACTAGACTATAGACTAGACTGTAGACTAGACTATAGACTAGACTATAGACTAGACTATAGACTAGACTATAGACTAGACTATAGACTTAGATTATAGACTAGACTATAGACTAGACTATAGACTAGACTATAGACTAGACTATAGACTAGACTATAGACTAGACTATAGACGAGACTATAGACTAGACTATAGACTAGACTATAGACTAGACTATAGACAGACTATAGACTAGACTATAGACTAGACTATAGACTAGACTATAGACTAGACTATAGACAGACTATAGACTAGACTATAGACTAGACTATATCTAGACTATAGACTAGACTATAGACTAGACTATAGACTAGACTATAGACTAGACTAGACTATAGACTAGACTAGACTATAGACTAGACTAGACTATAGACTAGACTATCGACTAGAGTATAGACTAGAAGTATAGACTAGACTAGACTAGAGTATGACTAGACTATAGACTAGACTATATACTAGACTATAGCCTAAACTATAGACTAGACTATAGACTAGACTATAGACTAGACTATAGACTAGACTATAGACTAGACTATAGACTAGACTATAGACTAGACTATAGACTAGACTATAGACTAGACTATAGACTAGACTATAGACTAGACTATAGACTAGACTATAGACTAGACTATAGACTAGACTATAGACTAGTCTATAGTCTAGTCTAGACTATAGACTGGACTATAGACTAATTTAATTTATAAATCTAAGTATTTTATTCTTTATAACTTTTTTAATAACTTTAAATTGTCACTACAAATCATTATAATATCTACATTACTCTCATTTAGCGCTTTACCGCATGACATCAAATGATGATGGCGATGATGACAGCTAAATTTAGAATCTTTACAAATATGAAATTGGCAAACGCCAAAGGCAACACAAAAAATATTTTTTTTTTTTTAATAATAGAAATAATGAAACCAACAAGAAAACTTCTAAAGTATATTTCAAGTACATTAAAGAGGGGATAAAAAATGGCAAAATAAGAACTGAGTAAAAAAAGAAAAATGCCAATAACAAAGTAGGATTAGAGAAAAATAGAAATTCCTCTAAACGTACATACATAGAAAAAAACCCTCAACGTTCTAGTTCATAACTCTCAGACTCTTTTTTTTTTTGAAGCATTCATTTTCACTCCTACATTAATTTACACATTATAATATATTTTTTATAAGAATGTGTACTATATATAGATGCCATGTCTGATTATATTACAGAATCTGGGATGCGTAAAAGGGAAATTTGGAAAAGTGTACCAAAAAGGCAGCAGCTAAACTTTATCGGTTTTTATTGATAATAATTTCTTACAATAGAGAATTTTCGAAATTTTCTTATTAAAATTAAATTTAAATTAAACTTATAAAAGGGAAATTCATTGAAAATTATCAATAAAAGGGATATTTATGAATATATTTCTTATAAAAAGGATATTTATTAAAAATTTCTAATAAAAAGGAAATTCATCGAAAATTGCTATAAATTGATATTTTTCTATAAAAAGGAAACTTATGGAAAATTTCCAATAAAAAGGAAATTTATGGAGAATTTCATATAAGAAGGAAGTTTATCGAAAATTTCTTATAAGAAGGAAATTTATCGAAAATTTCCTATAAGAAGGAAATATATATAAGAAGGAAATATTTCCTATAAGAAGGAAATATTTCGAAAATTTCCTATAAGAAGGAAATTTTTCGAAAATTTCCTATAAGAAGGAAGTTTATCGAAAATTTCCTATAAGAAGGAAGTTTATCGAAATTTCCTATAAGAAGGAAGTTTATCGAAAATTTCCTATAAGAAGGAAGTTTATCGAAAATTTCCTATAAGAAGGAAGTTTATCGAAAATTTCCTATAAGAAGGAAGCTTATCGAAAATTTCCTATAAAAAGGAAATTTATCGAAAATTTCCTATAAGAAGGAAATTTTTCGAAAATTTCCTATAAGAAGGAAATTTTTCGAAAATTCCTATAAGAAGGAAATTTTTCGAAAATTTCCTATAAGAAGGAAATTTTTCGAAAATTTCCTATAAGAAGGAATTTTTCGAAAATTTCCTATAAGAAGGAAATTTTTCGAAAATTTCCTATAAGAAGGAAATTTATCGAAAATTTCCTATAAGAAGGAAATTTATCGAAAATTTCCTATAAGAAGGAAATTTATCGAAAATTTCCTATAAGAAGGAAATTTATCGAAAATTTCCTATAAGAAGGAAATTTATCGAAAATTTCCTATAAGAAGGAAATTTATCGAAAATTTCCTATAAGAAGGAAATTTATCGAAAATTTCCTATAAGAAGGAAATTTATCGAAAATTTCCTATAAGAAGGAATTTATCGAAAATTTCCTATAAGAAGGAAATTTATCGAAAATTTCCTATAAGAAGGAAATTTTTCGAAAATTTCCTATAAGAAGGAAGTTTATCGAAAATTTCCTATAAGAAGGAAGTTTATCGAAAATTTCCTATAAGAAGGAAGTTTATCGAAAATTTCCTATAAGAAGGAAGTTTATCGAAAATTTCCTATAAGAAGGAAGTTTATCGAAAATTTCCTATAAGAAGGAAGTTTATCGAAAATTTCCTATAAGAAGGAAGCTTATCGAAAATTTCCTATAAAAAGGAAATTTATCGAAAATTTCCTATAAGAAGGAAATTTTTCGAAAATTTCCTATAAGAAGGAAATTTTTCGAAAATTTCCTATAAGAAGGAAATTTTTCGAAAATTTCCTATACGAAGGAAATTTTCGAAAGTTTCCTATAAGAAGGAAATTTTTCGAAAGTTTCCTATAAGAAGGAAATTTTTCGAAAGTTTCCTATAAGAAGGAAATTTTTCGAAAATTTCCTATAAGAAGGAAATTTTTCGAAAATTTCCTATAAGAAGGAAATTTATCGAAAATTTCCTATAAGAAGGAAATTTATCGAAAATTTCCTATACGAAGGAAATTTTTCGAAAGTTTCCTATAAGAAGGAAATTTTTCGAAAGTTTCCTATAAGAAGGAAATTTTTCGAAATTTTCCTATAAGAAGGAAATTTATCGAAATTTCCTATTTATCGAAAATTTCCTATAAGAAGGAAATTTTCGAAAATTTCCTTTTATAGGAAATTTTCGAAAATCCTTCTTAGGATTTTCGAAAATTTCCTTAAGGAAATTTTCAATAATTTCCTATAGGAAATTTTCGAAAATTTCCTTCTTATAGGAAATTTTCGATTAAAAGGAAATTTTCGAAAATTTCCTTCTTATAGAAATTTTCGAAAAATTTCCTTCTTAAGGAAATTTCGAAAATTTCCTATAGAAATTTCGAAAATTTCCTCGATAAAATTTTCGATAAATTTCCTTATAGAAATTTTCGAAAATTTCCTTCTTATAGGAAATTTTCGAAAATTTCCTTCTTATAGGAAATTTTCGAAAATTTCCTCTATAGGAAACTTTCGAAAATTTCCTCTTATAGGAAATTTCGAAAATTTCCTCTTATAGGAAATTTCGAAAATTTCCTTCGTATAGGAAATTTTCGAAAATTTCCTTCTTATAGGAAATTTTCGAAAATTTCCTTCTTATAGGAAATTTTCGAAAATTTCCTTCTTATAGGAAATTTTCGATAAATTTCCTTTTTAGGAAATTTTCGATAACTTCCTTCTTATAGGAAATTTTCGATAAACTTCCTTCTTATAGGAAATTTTCGATAAACTTCCTCTTATAGGAAATTTTCGATAAACTTCCTCTTATAGGAAATTTCGATAAACTTCCTTCTTATAGGAAATTTTCGATAAACTTCCTTCTTATAGGAAATTTTCGATAAACTTCCTTCTTATAGGAAATTTTCGAAAAATTTCCTCTTATAGGAAATTTCGATAAATTTCCTTCTTATAGGAAATTTTCGATAAATTTCCTTCTATAGGAAATTTTCGATAAATTTCCTTCTTATAGGAAATTTTCGATAAATTTCCTTCTTAGGAAATTTTCGATAAATTTCCTTCTTATAGGAAATTTTCGATAAATTTCCTTCTTATAGGAAATTTTCGATAAATTTCCTTCTTATAGGAAATTTTCGATAAATTTCCTTCTTATAGGAAATTTTCGATAAATTTCCTTCTTATAGGAAATTTTCGATAAATTTCCTTCTTATAGGAAATTTTCGAAAAATTTCCTTCTATAGGAAATTTTCGAAAAATTTCCTTCTTATAGGAAATTTTCGAAAAATTTCCTTCTTATAGGAAATTTTCGAAAAATTTCCTTCTTATAGGAAATTTTCGAAAAATTTCCTTCTTATAGGAAATTTTCGAAAAATTTCCTTCTTATAGGAAATTTTCGATAAATTTCCTTTTTATAGGAAATTTTCGATAAGCTTCCTCTTATAGGAAATTTTCGATAAACTTCCTTCTTATAGGAAATTTTCGATAAACTTCCTTCTTATAGGAAATTTTCGATAAACTTCCTTCTTATAGGAAATTTTCGATAAACTTCCTTCTTATAGGAAATTTTCGATAAACTTCCTTCTTATAGGAAATTTTCGAAAAATTTCCTTCTTATAGGAAATTTTCGAAATATTTCCTTCTTATAGGAAATATTTCCTTCTTATATATTTCCTTCTTATAGGAAATTTTTCGATAAATTTCCTTCTTATAAGAAATTTTCGATAAACTCCTTCTTATATGAAATTCTCCTAAATTTCCTTTTTATTGGAAATTTTCCATAAGTTTCCTTTTTATAGAAAAATATCAATTTATAGCAATTTTCGATGAATTTCCTTTTTATAGAAATTTTTAATAAATATCCTTTTTATAAGAAAATATATTCATAAATATCCCTTTTATTGATAATTTTTCAATGAATTTCCCTTTTATAAGTTTAATTTAAATTTAATTTTAATAAGAAAATTTCGAAAATTCTCTATTGTAAAATTATTATCAATAAAAACCGATAAAGTTTAGCTGCTGCCTTTTGGTACACTTTCCAAATTTCCCTTTACGCATCCCAGATTCTGTAATATAATCAGACATGGCATCTATATATAGTACACATTCTTATAAAAAATATATTATAATGTGTAAATAATGTAGGAGTGAAATGAATGCTTCAAAAAAAAAAAGAGTCTGAGAGTTATGAACTAGAACGTTGAGGGTTTTTTTTCTATGTATGTACGTTTAGAGGAATTTCTATTTTTCTCTAATCCTACTTTGTTATTGGCATTTTTCTTTTTACTCAGTTCTTATTTTGCCATTTTTTATCCCCTCTTTAATGTACTTGAAATATACTTTAGAAGTTTTCTTGTTGGTTTCATTATTTCTATTATTAAAAAAAAAAAATATTTTTGTGTTGCCTTTGGCGTTGCCAATTTCATATTTGTAAAGATTCTAAATTAGCTGTCATCATCGCCATCATCATTTGATGTCATGCGGTAAAGCGCTAAATGAGAGTAATGTAGATATTATAATGATTTGTAGTGACAATTTAAAGTTATTAAAAAAGTTATAAAGAATAAAATACTTAGATTTATAAATTAAATTAGTCTATAGTCCAGTCTATAGTCTAGACTAGACTATAGACTAGTCTATAGTCTAGTCTATAGTCTAGTCTATAGTCTAGTCTATAGTCTAGTTATACTAGTCTATAGTCTAGTCTATAGTCTAGTCTATAGTCTAGTCTATAGTCTAGTCTATAGTCTAGTCTATAGTCTAGTCTATAGTCTAGTCTATAGTTTAGTCTATAGTCTAGTATATAGTCTAGTCTATAGTCTAGTCTATACTCTAGTCTATAGTCTAGTCTATACTCTAGTCTATACTCTAGTCGATAGTCTAGTCTATAGTCTAGTCTAGTCTATAGTCTAGTCTAGTCTATAGTCTAGTCTAGTCTATAGTCTAGTCTATAGTCTAGTCTATAGTCTAGTCTATAGTCTAGTCTATAGTCTAGTATATAGTCTAGTCTATAGTCTAGTCTATAGTCTAGTCTATAGTCTAGTCTATAGTCTAGTCTATAGTCTAGTCTATAGTCTAGTCTATAGTCTAGTCTATAGTCTAGTCTATAGTCTAGTCTATAGTCTAGTCTATAGTCTAGTCTATAGTCTAGTCTATAGTCTAGTCTATAGTCTAGTCTATAGTCTAGTCTATAGTCTAGTCTATAGTCTAGTCTATAGTCTAGTCTATAGTCTAGTCTATAGTCTAGTCTATAGTCTAGTCTACAGTCTAGTCTATAGTCTAGTCTATAGTCTAGTCTATAGTCTAGTCTATAGTCTAGTCTATAGTCTAGTCTATAGTCTAGTCTATAGTCTAGTCTATAGTCTAGTCTATAGTCTAGTCTATAGTCTAGTCTATAGTCTAGTCTATAGTCTAGTCTATAGTCTAGTCTATAGTCTAGTCTATAGTCTAGTCTATAGTCTAGTCTATAGTCTAGTCTATAGTCTAGTCTATAGTCTAGTCTATAGTCTAGTCTATAGTCTAGTCTATAGTCTAGTCTATAGTCTAGTCTATAGTCTAGTCTATAGTCTAGTCTATAGTCTAGTCTATAGTCTAGTCTATAGTCTAGTCTATAGTCTAGTCTATAGTCTAGTCTATAGTCTAGTCTATAGTCTAGTCTATAGTCTAGTCTATAGTCTAGTCTATAGTCTAGTCTATAGTCTAGTCTATAGTCTAGTCTATAGTATAGTCTATAGTCTAGTCTATAGTCTAGTCTATAGTCTAGTCTATAGTCTAGTCTATAGTCTAGTCTATAGTCTAGTCTATAGTCTAGTCTATAGTCTAGTCTATAGTCTAGTCTATAGTCTAGTCTATAGTCTAGTCTATAGTCTAGTCTATAGTCTAGTCTATAGTCTAGTCTATAGTCTAGTCTATAGTCTAGTCTATAGTCTAGTCTATAGTCTAGTCTATAGTCTAGTCTATAGTCTAGTCTATAGTCTAGTCTATAGTCTAGTCTATAGTCTAGTCTATAGTCTAGTCTATAGTCTAGTCTATAGTCTAGTCTATAGTCTAGTCTATAGTCTAGTCTATAGTCTAGTCTATAGTCTAGTCTATAGTCTAGTCTATAGTCTAGTCTATAGTCTAGTCTATAGTCTAGTCTATAGTCTAGTCTATAGTCTAGTCTATAGTCTAGTCTATAGTCTAGTCTATAGTCTAGTCTATAGTCTAGTCTATAGTCTAGTCTATAGTCTAGTCTATAGTCTAGTCTATAGTCTAGTCTATAGTCTAGTCTATAGTCTAGTCTATAGTCTAGTCTATAGTCTAGTCTATAGTCTAGTCTATAGTCTAGTCTATAGTCTAGTCTATAGTCTAGTCTATAGTCTAGTCTATAGTCTAGTCTATAGTCTAGTCTATAGTCTAGTCTATAGTCTAGTCTATAGTCTAGTCTATAGTCTAGTCTATAGTCCAGTCTATAGTCTAGTCTATAGTCTAGTCTATAGTCTAGTCTATAGTCTAGTCTATAGTCTAGTCTATAGTCTAGTCTATAGTCTAGTCTATAGTCTAGTCTATAGTCTAGTCTATAGTCTAGTCTATAGTCTAGTCTATAGTCTAGTCTATAGTCTAGTCTATAGTCTAGTCTATAGTCTAGTCTATAGTCTAGTCTATAGTCTAGTCTATAGTCTAGTCTATAGTCTAGTCTATAGTCTAGTCTATAGTCTAGTCTATAGTCTAGTCTATAGTCTAGTCTATAGTCTAGTCTATAGTCTAGTCTATAGTCTAGTCTATAGTCTAGTCTATAGTCTAGTCTATAGTCTAGTCTATAGTCTAGTCTTTAGTCTAGTCTATAGTCTAGTCTACAGTCTAGTCTATAGTCTAGTCTATAGTCTAGTTCATAGTCTAGTCTATAGTCTAGTCTATAGTCTAGTCTATAGTCTAGTCCATAGTCTAGTCTATAGTCTAGTCTATAGTCTAGTCTATAGTCTAGTCTATAGTCTAGTCTATAGTCTAGTCTATAGTCTAGTCTATAGTCTAGTCTATAGTCTAGTCTATAGTCTAGTCTATAGTCTAGTCTATAGTCTAGTCTATAGTCTAGTCTATAGTCTAGTCTATAGTCTAGTCTATAGTCTAGTCTATAGTCTAGTCTATAGTCTAGCCTATAGTCTAGTCTATAGTCTAGTCTATAGTCTATAGTCTGGTCTACTGTCTAACCTATAGTATAGCTTGGATCTCGTTATAGTTTCATTCAATTTTTCGTTTTTGTACTCAACTTTTTCTTACAACACTTGTTCTTTTAATCTCCTTTATTATTTAACATTTCTTTTTGGCATTTTTTTTTTTTTGTATTTGTTGTTGTGTTCCTTTTTCTGATTTTCAGTTTATCCCTCAATTCTTTAAATAAATCCATACACAAATAACTCAACTGTGTACATGGTTTTTATTTAGATGCCTTTTATATGAATTCCAAATTCTACTTCAAAATAACAAAAACAGCACAATGTCCTATGATGCCATTTGCAAAAGAGTACGAAAGGAAATGAAAGAGAGTTAAAGTTGAAAAACAAACGATTTTAAATGGTACTTAATTTGCATAGACTGAGTGATATAAAGTGTGGTAGGTTTCAAATTTAGCTTAAATAAATAACAAATTAAAGATTTTCTAAAGAAATATTTAAAGTATTTTGAAACGGAAGTAATTTTTAAGTTTATTTATATTTTTGCCACAAATAAATCATAATTTTTTATTAATAGAGCTATAAATAAACTATACAAATAAATCCGGAAAAAAGTGAACACATTTCTACACAAAATTTTTTATAGGGCATCACATGATGTCATCTTGACCCACTACCAGTAGATTTTTTTTTCTATTTTTGTTTGCGTTTGTATAAGTGCTTTGGTCATACATAGAAAATGTTACCAATTTTATGTATTGGTATTTGTATTATCTAATTGTGTATATATGTGTCTGCGTTTCTAAAGTTTGTATCTATATTTAAAGCCACAAATAACATCCCTTGATTTTTTTGTTGTTCTAAAAAATACACATTTTGTGTATATAAATCAAAGTTTTTTCTTTGAAATTTTATTTGTTGCTCTATTTTTTTCTTATTTTGTCTCTTTTTGGTAATTGCAATATTTCAGTAATTGATTTCTATGACTTTCGTTTTAATGGCATTTTTAGTTTGAAAATTAAGTATTTTTAAGATTTATATATAATGCAATTTACCTTTTTCGTTTCTATATTCTTAAGGGTAAAAATCCAAAATCAACAAAATGGAAATTTAATTAGGTTTTTTGATAAGAAAATTGTTATTTATTTCAATTAGAAAAACACATAAATTTAAAATGAAATTAGAGCAAAATGAATGAATGAATGAATGAATGCACAATAACAATGAATACATGTTCAAGGTATGTTGACTTTATGTTGTCTAAAAAGTTAATTGAAATTTACAATTTCTTAAGGAGAGATTTTGAAACAAATTACTTTTTTTTAGAAGTTAAGAAGAGGGGGAGGTTTTTAATTAAAATAAACAATGAAATTCAAATAGAGGCAGTATGAATACAACGAATTTGTTTGATATTAAACAAAATATCTTATACAAAATACCAATTTGAAATTATCATTTGATCTTCACTGAATCTCAATTTTATTAAACTTTTTCTATAGAAAAGTTGTCAAGACTGGAGCAACTTTTTCTATAGAAAAGTTGTTTTTAATTAAAATAAACAATGAAATTCAAATAGAGGCAGTATGAATACAACGAATTTGTTTGATATTAAACAAAATATCTTATACAAAATACCAATTTGAAATTATCATTTGATCTTCACTGAATCTCAATTTTATTAAACTTTTTCTATAGAAAAGTTGTCAAGACTGGAGCAACTTTTTCTATAGAAAAGTTGTCAAGACTGGAGCAACTTTTTCTATAGAAAAGTTGTCAAGACTGGAGCAACTTTTTCTATAGAAAAGTTGTCAAGACTAGTTGTAAATTTATTGCCATTCTTAGAGATTACCACTTTTGACTTTAAAAATAACTCAGAAACAATCTACAATTTCTCAATAAATTTTCTAAAAAAAAAAACTAAAACAGACCAAATTTGAAATTTGACCTCAATTAATTAAACAACAACTTATTTATTGTTCCCTTTAAATTTCTCTGTCATATTAAG